>NW_027137112.1:0-183999 GCF_040869045.1 Eurosta solidaginis | reverse complement strand
CAACCGATCTCTATGATTTTTTCAGACAACAATATATGCTATATAAGTAAACAGTCGGTGAAATTTGAAGCTTCTAGCTGTTAAAATGGGGCTAAAATTTGCGAAAAAATATATATATATACTATATTTATATACTATATATACCACCATATATATACTATATATACCACCGATCTTTATGATTTTTTCAGACAACAATATATGCTATATACGTAAGCACTCGCTGAAATTTGAAGCCTCTAGCTCTTAAAATAGGGCAGTAATTACGAAAAGTTCCTTATCTGAACAATCGGTTGTGGGGGATATATACTATATATACGACCGATCTCATAAATTTTTTCAGGCAACAATATGTTCAATATACGAAAGTATATGGTGAAGTTTGAAGCTTCAATCTGTTAAATTGCGTAAGATATTACAAAAATCCTCTTTTTCTGAAAAATCGGTTGTATGGAGGATATATGCTATAGTGGTCCGATCCGGTCGGTTCCCACAAATGTCTAATCGGACACCCAAATACACCTGCTCACCAAATTTTATCAAGATATCTCAAAAATTGAGGGACTAGTTTGCATACAAACAGACAGACGGACAGACGGACAGACGGACAGACGGACATGGCTAAAACAACTCAGCTCTTCAACCTGATTATTTCGGTATACTTAATGGTGGGTCTATCTATTTTCCTTTAAGGACTTACAATTTTCGGTTTCGTGACGAAATTAATATACCATTTCATTTTCATGAAAGGTATAAAAAGAAAGAAAAATACAAATACAAATACAACAGTACACATGGTAATTATAAAAGTAAATTTATATACATACATACATATGTACGTGTTTTATATTGTTGAGTTTGCATGTGTAATCCTTTGTGCAGTCTTTTGTTGCAAAATCTACAACGAAACTGAACGCAGCATCCTTTCGACCCTTCTAATACACTTAGACCCGGTTTTTCAGTACAAGTTCAACTCAGTTTGTTAGCTAAACTACGCTTAACCTTTAACTGTGGATGTGGTGGTAAAATTTACCCTCTCTTACTATTTGTGTGAGTTACTCTCTTTTTTAGCGCTCTAGCAATTTGATTTTCTCGGTATCTTCTCATTTCATGGTGATTTTTGATCAGTTGAGTTTTTGCTGTGGAAGGTGTAACACGAGTGGATATATGCCTATGCTGCAGTAAAAATTACCTCTTCTCAAGGTTTATGCAAGTTTTTATTGGAAAATATTTTACTACTACCTCAAGGTAAGCGTAACTTTTTAGTAGAAAAAACTTACCCCACGTCCTTCTTTATATTAGTTTATCATAGAATATATTTGACCACTCCTCCGTTAGGCTGATGTGAAATTTATTTTGTTTGTTTTATTTTAATTATGTATCATGTTTATGGGTGTGTGGGTCATGTCGGGAACAAAGAGATTAAGCGAGGCATTAATAACTGAATTGTTGGAGGACGATGATGATTTTAGCGAAGTTGAAGTTATCGATCCGACGTTTTGTCTGGAAGAAGATGACTCAAGCGAAGAAGACTATTACTCGGATGCAGTAGTTGAAGATAGTTCTGAGGAAATTGAAGCCACTGTTGGGGAAGAAGCTGATGTTGACGGAAATATTTGCGAGTCCGAGGTAAATTATTATTACGGAAAAAACGGTTTTAAGTGGTCAGCAATTGAACCTACCCGCGCAGTAAAAACTCCTTTACATAATTTTGTGCGGTTACCAGTGGCTTTACAAAAAAATTCTGAAACTAATGTATGTGGGTATTGGTCAAGAATTTTCGAGGCGTTATCGGTAAAGTTCTGGGTACCGTCTCAACAGCTCCACCGGCAATGGAACAAAATAATGTAGGTCGTAAACTGTGTTACATATGTCCCAGGCTTAAACGAAAGACTCCACATATTTGTCTACATTGTAATAAGCCAATGTGTATGGGCTGTAGCAAACGTATTTGCATAAACTGCGCCAATACAGAATTTGATGAATAAAAAATAGCCCCAAAAGACTGACCTGCAGTTTCCAGAAAATTTATACTTTTTGAATTATTTATTTTATATTTTAAACACATATATTTGGCTGTGAAAAACTGCCTTTTAAGTTTAACATAAGTTTAATTTGTTTAACTTTTTTTTTAGTTAACCATGTAATGTTTTTTATGTTATGTTAAATTAAGTCTTTATTAAATAAATGGAATATTATCTTTAATAAAAGACAACAAGGTTTTGTTTGTATTATTTTTATTTCCAAAAGGTTGTAGCATGTCTTATACAAAGAATAATTATAAAACCCTACATTTTTTTTATAATATCTAAATAAAATCCGAAGGGGTCAGATTTACCACCACGTTACAGGCTATGTCCCAAAAATTCACCTCCATAGTTGAAGGTTAAGCTTAATCTGCAAATTTGCAGTCTACTTTAACTGAAGTTTAATCTGAGCTTCTGGCAGGCTTAAACCCTAGTTAACTTATATGTTACTTCCGTTCATTTGAGATGGTGTCGAGTATACTCAACAAACATTTGGGCTTGAGTACCATTAGAGCTCATTTTAATTAGGATACTTCTAAAATCTCAAGAGTTGTTTAGAAACATATTTTTTTTGTGTTTCTCTTATTGGACTAGTTTTCAACGACTGGATTTAATTGTATGATCAACGCCCTAGATTGATGAGGAGTGTGATGACTAGTACCTAGGCCCCACCTAATTATTTTCTAGCTTTTAGTATTATTATTACTTAATGTAAGTATTGTTGTCAATAAAACCGTTTAACTAAAAAAAATTTTTAATTATTTTATTTTCAAGATTTTAGTCTTTATTAAATTGCCTATTGTTTCTCATTCTATTAAGTTCATTTAGTGACTCATTATTACAAGGACACTTTCCTGACAATTTGTTACAATTTAAGTCCTCAATGATAATCCTTCCAAAGACTTTACTCGACTCTGCACCACTCTAACTCCAAAATATTTTGATGTCACTTCTACCGGACTGTATGTAATATTTGTTCCAAATATAAGCCACATCGAATCACAAATTCGATATTTGAATATCTCGATCCTTGCGTCACCTGGCGACGATTTTTTTCATATGTCGCTTTATATTTATGTCTGTAATATGCGTTCCATGTATGAGCCTAATCGGAGCATAAAAACGAATTTTTTGAATATCTCGATACCTGCGCCACGTAGGGGCGATTTTATTTCATAGGTCGCTTTCTATTCATATATGTATTATGTGTTCCTAATGTGAGCCAAATCGGATCACAAATACGTTTTTATTAAATATTTCGATCCATGCGCCACCTATCGGAGATTTTGTCTTATTATTGCATTGTCATCGGGTTCTGAACTATATTCCAAGTTTCAAGCTTGTAGCTTATCGGGAGGTTATTTAAATTTTAATTACAAAATTCGTAAGCAACGGCTGGCCGGCCGGCCGCTACGCAGAAAGCTAAATAAAACGATCCTTACTAATACTAAATAAAACCGTTTAAAAAACCAGTGTTGCCGCACAAAAAAGACCTACACCAAAGGCGGCCTTTAACTGTGATAGAAAAACTGTTCAGTAGTTTAACTGGAGTTTAAATTTTACTGGAATCTGAGCAAATTTAGTTTAAGTTTAACTTCAATATTTAATGAAAAACTTGGCCTTATACTGCAACGAATTTCTTAGATGAGGGCGGCTTATTTGTGCAAAATTTGTGTAAATTTGTTACCTTTTGGCAAATGACTTTGAAGCTTTTTTCTGCCAAGATTTCAAACGAAAGTAGATCGGTATTTTGGAATACGTATGTGAGATGCCTGTAGGTAGGCGGATGTTAGAATCAGTTCAAACGAATAAGAAACTTTGCAAAAATGTGTGAAAACTACAAAAATATCTATTTATATATATGTATAAACTAGGGGCGTAGCGATGGGGGGTTTTGGGGGCTTAAACCCCTCCCCCTTTGCCTAGGGATAATTTAAATTTTTAGTTCGTTACAATTCCAATATTTGATGTTTTTATGTCTATTTTAATAAATTTCTTTATAATTCTGCTATGTATTTACTTTGTTGGTGATATTATATTTTTAATATGCAAGCATATGTATGTACGAAGTGAACACTTATATATTTTAATCATATTCTCTCGGCGAACGAAAATCACACTCTACAAGTCACTTATCGTACACGTCCTGCTATATGGGGCAGAAGCATGGACCATGACAACAGCGATTAAGCGGCTTTGGTAGTGTTCGAGAGAAAAGTTCTTCGAAAAATTTATGGACCTCTACGCGAAGGACCAGGTGGAAAACGATTTAAACTCCCTTGGAGTGACCAATTGGCACCGGTTGGCGGAGCGAAGGAGTGACTGGCGTGCCTTGTTGGACCGCCATAACCGTTTAGACGGTTAAGCGCCAATTAAGTAAGTAAGTAAGTCTGTTTCATAATAATTCTGCAATTTATTAAATATACAAATGTACATGTTAATTTTTACTATAATTTCATAAGAAGTTTCCTTGTAAATTTGCTGAACGACCATCTACATACATATCAGAGAACAGCAAAAATCGAACACAACAACGATCGATTACATTCGGCAACATGATCGTGTTCAATGATCCAACTTGCTTAAACGAACATAATCGACATTGATTTAAAATCAACCAACTTATTGCATGCGTGAATATAATCAATTCAGGCGTTTGCTCGTTTGCCTCAACAGCGATTACATTCATCGGAATGAAAAGGCAAATATTTTTAACATTAAAATAATATTAAATTTACAGCATTTTTTTTGAAGTACAGATATCCTATTTTGAAATATAATGCAAATTTGAATTTACTTTCCATGTGGAAAACACATTATTATAATGTAATATCTACATTTTTTTCATGTCAAAACCACATTTCAAAAATTTAAAATTCAAATTATTTGATAAATGAAAAAATCATTTATCAATAGGCCGATAAAAGCAAAAACGAAAAAATAATGTGTTTTTCACATTTCAAAATGTAAAAAATACATTAGTGTTTTTTCCGTGTAGATTTGACTTTTTTAAATAAAATTTTTTTCTATTCGATCAGTTTCTTTCTTTTGAATTTTATGTACGTATACGTTAGATCTCATGCATAGGCTCAAAAAGCATGAATTCTACTTATTCCTGAAGGAGGTACTTCGGATTTTTTATCAATTTTTCTATGATTAATATTACAGGAATGCGATTCTGTGACTTTTCCTAATGTTCACATGTTGTTGAAAATCTTGTGTACGCTTCCAGTAACAACGGAAACGAACGAGAGATCTTTTTCAACTCTTAGGCTGATTAAAAACTATTTGAGAAACACGATGAGTGAAGCCCGATTGAATGGCTGTGCATCACTAAGCAACCACCGTGATCAAAATTTTACCGTTGATGAAGTTTTATATGAAATGGCAAAGAAAAGCTGACGCATGCGCTTGAGTTTTTAATGTAACCTTTTTCATATCATATTCTAAATACACGTACTTAAATGTTAAAGCTAAAGACATTTTTTTTATTTATTTAACTGAAAAAACATTTTTTTTGAACCCCCCAAAGGCAATTTTCTGGGTACGCCCCTGGGATAAACATATATATTTTTGTTCAATTTCAAATGTTATTCCTTTATGTCTTCCTTTCGGTATTTTTATGTCACAGTTTATGCCATAAATTCATTTTCAGTCTGCAGATGGGAACAGCTGCAGTCTGAGCGCCTGCTGTGCTTGGGATTATTGTAACCAAAATTGGTAAATTTGTTTTATATTAACGCCCCGATTGTAGTGTGGTAACAACACTGTTCACCACGGTAACGAAATCATGTGGCAACTTTTACACCCTTTTGCTATTCTACCCGCGAAAATAGCCGTATAATTTTTACACAAAAGTAGGTGGTTACATCGAAATAACCACACAACAGCTGTTGTTTAGAAAAAGGCAAATCTGAAAAATAAAGAATTGTAAGCGCAAATAAGTAAAGATAATAGCAAAGAAGTGTTGCCTCTTGCTATACATATTTGTTTACATATACCGTCTTCCAGTGAGTTTTACAGCTCCGGCTCACGCTCAATTCTCACGGGAATGCTCTGGATCATTTAGAGACTTGAGAAGCAGATGTCGTGAAATTTTCGCACACGCGAAATGTGATAGCCAGATGCCGCCGCTGTTTTTCATTTAACTCATACGGCAAAAGGCTAAGCAGCGACATCTATTTTTGAAAAAGGAGGTTTATTAAAGGCAGCGTTGCCAAACTAAAAAGAAGTAATTAACAAATTATCTGGCTCACAAATTGAACTAGACTTCTATCTGGATTTAACTGGCTCAAATCGTTGTTGTTGCATTTACATGCAAAATTATTTATTTGGCTTAGGATTTTGCCACCGGATGATAGCAATTATGTACTTTCACAGAATAAATTACAATATACCTATGTAGAAACTTATCATGCATAATATGCATATACACATCGTCCTGTTTATTTGTTAACCTCGTATCTACCAGTGAGACATTTTCGGTAAAGCGAACACGGTTGCCACACCATGCTTTAATTTGGGACCAAAATTCATCGAAAAAAAGGATCAAATTTTTGTTTTATTTTATTAGTAAAAAATACAAAATTTTAGGATGTTTCCATATAAAATTTTACTAAACATATTGAAGACTTTCCTTTAATTCAAGCTGGACAAACAAATATATGTGCATGCAACCAAAAATGGTACTATATTTTGACATAGGATAAGTCTATGTCTTTTACCAAGCAAAGGTTGTGAACTTAGTTTTGGTCACAAAGCTCTTGGCTCTAGCATTATGTTGCTAATTGCAATGAAATAAAATGTATAGTGTAGTTAGGTCTTAGTAAGAAACGGCTCAAAATTTGCGTTCTGGTATTGCCGAACTATGTATGTGGAAAACTCAGTAAATCATAAATGAAACTAGGCAATTTTGTTACTGCTATTTTTATAGATGCTTACATTTTCCCTTAACTTTTAAACTTCATATCAGAGCCTAGATTCAGTAAGTGTGAGTTTTGATCCCAGGCCTCAGGGGTTCTGCTAGCACCTACGGGAATGATTTTATACAAAACATTTCTTCCGAAATCAAATCTCTTTTGCATTTGCTTCCTTCTGTCTTCGAGTTAAAATATTTCTTGTGCCAAGATGCTTAGTTTTTAATTACCTTGCTTGGCTTAGCACCACAATAGTCCTGGAATTCCGTGAACTCACTGAGCTGGGTGAGAAATATTTAAATATCAACGTGCCAAACGAGAAGTAATGCATGGAATTTGTTTTTATAAGTTTTGAAAGTGTTAGGCTCACGGCAGAGTGCTCGCTATAAGCTATGCTAGGCGAGAAGCAATTTTTATTTTCATATATTTTACATAGTGTTGTATAACCGATCGAAATATCTAGCCTTTATTAATATAATTATAAAACAAGAGCTTTTTTGATTAGTCGGTTATTTCATCAACAATTAACGACAATGTGTTTGCCAAAATTTTTATTTTTAATGCCTGGTATAAATTATATCCTAGGTGAAATGTTATTGTTCTGGTACATTTTATTGACTGAGCAATTTTTTATGGTGAGAGTTCCATTGAAATAAATTCAAAATAATATGGGGGCTAACGAAAGTGTGGCGAAAAGGACCAACTTTGAAGCGGACCAAATGGGGTTGGAAGGGACCATTTTTGGTCCAAATGGACCAAAATGGCAACCGTGAAAGCGAATAAAACTTCCTTTCAAATTTCTTCACAGGCACTAGTGAGTTTTTCGGTGATGAGAGCGTTACCACTTGGGCCAGAATCGCGAATAAAAGAACTGGTAACGACATTCGGTTACATAATGTTCTGTGTACTATTTTACCGGTAACGTTCAGAATCGGGGCGTAAGTGTTTAATAAATTTGTAATGAATCCGGTTTTAAATTTTCATATACTTTTAAGTAAATTTAGATTGTCTTCTTCTTACACTGTATGGCAAATTACACTTCTTTTAAATTATAGAGCCAAAAAAGTGTCCTTTGAAATGAAGTTAGCCTTTTTAACACTACGGGTCTTGGAGAAACCCCTTACAGAAGAACAAGGCTATTGTTGTTTTTATACTCAGTTGAGCAGAGCTCACAGAGTATATTAAGTTTGATTGGATAACGGTTGGTTGTACATATATAAAGGAATCGAGATAGATATAGACTTCCATATATCAAAATAATCAGGATCGAAAAAAAATTTGATTGAGCCATGTCCGTCCGTCCGTCCGTCCGTCCGTCCGTCCGTCCGTCCGTTAACACAATAACTTGAGTAAATTTTGAGGTATCTTGATGAAAGTTGGTATGTAGGTTCCTGAGCACTCATCTCAGATCGCTATTTAAAATGAACGATATCGGACTATAACCACGCCCACTTTTTCGATATCGAAAATTTCGAAAAATCGAAAAAGTGCGATAACTCATTACAAAAGACAGATAAAGCGACGAAACTTGGTATATGGGTTGACGTTATGACGCAGAATAGAAAATTAGTAAGATTTTGGACAACGGGCGTGGCACCGCCCACTTTTACAAGAAGGTAATTTAAAAGTTTTGCAAGCTGTAATTTGGCAGTCGTTGAAGATATCATGATGAAATTTGGCAGGAACATTACTACTATTACTCTATATGTGCTAAATAAAAATTAGTAAAATTGGATGAAGAACACGCCCACTTTTTAAAAAAAAATTTTTTTTAATTCAAATTTTAACAAAAAATTTAATATCTTTTCTGTATATAAGTAAATTAAGTCAAAATTCAACTCCAGTAATGATATGATGCAACAAAATACAAAAATAAAAGAAAATTTCAAAATGGGCGTGGCTCCGCCCATTTTCATTTAGTTTGTCTAGAATACTTTTATTGCCATAAGTCGAACAAAAATTTACCAATCCTTCTCAAATTTGGTAGGAGCATAGATTCTATGACGGTAACTGTTCTCTGTGAAAATGGGCGAAATCGGTGGAAGCCACGCCCAGTTTTTATACACAGTCCACCGTCTGTCCTTCCGCTCGGCCATTAACACAATAACTTGAGCAAAATCCGATATATCTTTACTAAACTTAGCCCACGTACTTACCTGAGCTCACTTTTTCTTGGTATAAAAAATGGGCGAAATCTGACCATAACCACGCCCACTTTATCGATATCGAAAATTACGAAAAATGAAAAAAATGCCATAATTCTATACCAAATACGAAAAAAGGGATGAAACATGGTAACTGGATTGGTTTGTTGACGCAAAATATAACTTTGGAAAAATCTTTGTAAAATGGGTGTGACACCTACCATATTAAGTAGAAGAAAATGAAAAAGTTCTACAAGGCGAAATCAACAGCCCTTGGAATCTTGGCAGGAATACTGTTAGTGGTATTGCATATATAAATAAATTAGCAGTACCTGACAGATGATTTTCTGGATCACCTGGTCCACATTTTGGTGGATATCACGAGAACGCCTTCACATATACATCTAAGGGCAACTCGCTTTTAAAACCCTCATTAATACCTTTAATTTGATATCCATATCGTACAAAAACATACCAGAGTCACCCCTGTCCCACCCTAATGGCGATATCTCGAAAAGGCGTCCACCTATAGAACTAATGCCCCCTCTCTCTTAAAATGCTAGTAACACCTTTCGTTTGATACCCATATCGTACAAACATTCTAGAGTAACCCCTGGCCCACCCTAATGGCGATATCTCGAAAAGGCGTCCACCTATAGACCTAGTGTCCACTCCCTCTTAAAATGCTCAGTAACACCTTTCGTTTGATACCCATATCGTACAAACATTCTAGAGTCACCCCTGGCCCACCCTAATGGCAATATCTCGAAAAGGCGTCCACCTATAGACCTAATGCCCACTCCCTCTTAAAATGCTCAGTAACAGCTTTCGTTTGATACCCATATCGTACAAACATTCTAGAGTCACACCTGGCCCACCCTAATGGCGATATTTCGAAAAGGCGTCCACCTATAGAACTAAGGATTACTCCCTTTTAAAATACTCATTACCACCTTTCATTTGATACCCATATCGTACAAACACATTCTAGAGTCACCCTGGCCCACCCTAATGGCGATATCTCGAAAAGGCGTCCACCTATAGACCTAATGTCCACTCCCTCTTAAAATGCTCAGTAACACCTTTCGTTTGATACCCATATCGTACAAACATTCTAGAGTCACCCCTGGCCCACCCTAATGGCGATATCTCGAAAAGGCGTCCACCTATAGACCTAATGTACACTCCCTTTTAAAATGCTCAGTAACACCTTTCGTTTGATACCCATATCGTACAAACATTCTAGAGTCACCCCTGTCCCACCCTAATGGCGATATTTCGAAAAGGCGTCCACCTATAGACCTAATGCCCACTCCCTCTTAAAATGCTCAGTAACACCTTTCGTTTGATACCCATATCGTACAAACATTCTAGAGTCACACCTGGCCCACCCTAATGGCGATATCTCGAAAAGGCGTCCACCTATAGAACTAAGGATTACTCCCTTTTAAAATACTCATTACCACCTTTCATTTGATACCCATATCGTACAAACACATTCTAGAGTCACCCTGGCCCACCCTAATGGCGATATCTCGAAAAGGCGTCCACCTATAGACCTAATGCCCACTCCCTCTTAAAATGCTCAGTAACACCTTTCGTTTGATACCCATACCGTACAAACATTCTAGAGTCACCCTTGGTCCAGCTTTATGGCGACATCTCGAAAAGGCGTCCACCTATAGAACTAAGGATTACTCCCTTTTAAAATACTCATTACCACCTTTCATTTGATACCCATATCGTACAAACACATTCTAGAGTCACCCTGGCCCACCCTAATGGCGATATCTCGAAAAGGCGTCCACCTATAGACCTAATGCCCACTCCCTCTTAAAATGCTCAGTAACACCTTTCGTTTGATACCCATATCGTACAAACATTCTAGAGTCACCCTTGGTCCACCTTTATGGCGATATCTCGAAAAGGCGTCCACCTATAGAACTAAGGATTACTCCCTTTTAAAATACTCCTTACCACCTTTCATTTGATACCCATATCGTACAAACACATTCTAGAGTCACCCCTGGCCACCCCTAATGGCGATATCTCGAAAGGGCGTCCACCTATAGACCTAATGCCCACTCCCTCTTAAAATGCTCAGTAACACCTTTCGTTTGATGCACATATCGTACAAACACATTCTAGAGTCACCCCTGGCCCACCCTAATGACGATATCTCGAAAAGGCGTCCACCTATAGACCTCATGCCCACTCCCTCTTAAAATGCTCAGTAACACCTTTCGTTTGATACCCATACCGTACAAACATTCTAGAGTCACCCCTGGCCCACCCTAATGGCGATATCTCGAAAAGGCGTCCACCTATAGACCTAATGCCCACTCCCTCTTAAAATGCTCAGTAACACCTTTCATTTGATTCCCATATCGTACAAACACATTCTAGAGACACCCCTGGTCCACCTTTATGGCGATATCTCGAAACGGCGTCCACCTATGGAACTAAGGATCACTCCCTTTCAAAATACTCATTAACAGCTTTCATTTGATACCCATATCGTACAAACACATTATAGAATCACCCCTGGTCCACCTTAATGGGGACATCTCGAAAAGGCGTCCACCGATAGACCTAAGGCCCACTCCCTCTTAAAATGCTCAGTAACACCTTTCATTTGATACCCATATCGTACAAACAAATTCTAGAGTCAGCCCTGGTCTACCTTTATGGCGATATCCCTAAATGGCGTTCATCCATAGAACTATGGCCTATTCTCTCTTAAAATACTCTTTAATACCTTTCATTTGATACACATGTTATACAACCACATTCCAGGGTTACCCCAGATTGATTTTCCTTATTTTGTCTCCATAGCTCTCAACTGAGTATGTTATGTTCGGTTACACCCGAACTTAGCCTTCCTTACTTGTTTTTACTCGAACCAAGAAAGTTTCTTAACTAGAATGACTACAAGATATTTGAATCGCACAATAAATGTTGGATGGTAAAAGATTCGTTATTTGAAAACTTTTTGTGGAGAGGTTCATTTGAGTTTTTTTTTCGAGCGAACTCTGCGATCCGAGAGTGTGAGGGATTAATACAAATATCGTTCTTATATGCAATCACTTTATGGCCCTCCTCCACCATGAATCCTAATAGTTTTTAGTTAGTTAGGAGAACATAATTAAATGCACCCACTATATCCAAAGACGCAACCATATGTATATTTTTTGAGGCCAAGTCACACTTCAAAAATTTATATGAAGGTGTGGACAAAGGCTAGCATTGATCTGATCATATGCTGGTAGGTATAATGTTTGCGTTCCGAAATATCTTAGACATGTTCTAACTAGCGTTTACACAGAAAGTGCTCAACAGCCTTTAATTTATACAACTTCTACAGAGCTCATTATGCGGAATACTCATCTTTTCCCCATGCCAAAAGACCAGTGCAATCCGCTTTTCCGGCGAACCCCGTTCTTAAAGTCAAATAACCTAAACTCGCAGTAGAGGAAAGCAACTTCTCCATGGCGACGTGCCTCACTCTAGCTCAACTTTGATCTGGATACTGTAACAGGTTTAACTTTTACCTAACCAGCATCAACCCCGACATACATTATATATGTCCTGCTTGTAACGTATCCCCATAAGACACCAACCAATTTTTTAATTGCAATGTGGATCCAGCGCCTCTAACACACCTTCCTCTCTGGTTCACCCCTGTTGAAATTGCAAGTTTCCTGGCAATTGAGTGGTCGAACCTAGTGGATGGGGCGAAACACTGCTACAACCACAACTGTGCAGTCCGCTATAAGTTTACGGTTGTTGAACCAAAATCTACTCAATCGATTCCTCATTATAGTTGGAAGTGTAGTAAGAGGAGACGATCGACCACGTTTTGTGCTCATGCCTTGCGCTTGCCAGGCTTACAGCTATAAGGGGTGATACAGCTGTCAGATCTAGAAGCAGCAAGTGGCATATGTCCAAGAAAGCTTCTCGTATTTGTCAAAAGTACGGAGCTATTTTATAACATAGTTCCTGGTTTTAATACGGTTTTTCAGTTTGGTCGTTAAAAGAACTTCTAGTAATGCTACCGACGTATTTAGTATATGTGAGGTCCTCATGAACTGGCCAGTTCAACCCAATGTAACCTTCATTGTATTCTGACCATAGAGCTTTGATATAGCACAGCTCGTGGTTCTCTTCCAAATTTCAAATTTCTCTTTTCGCTTACAATTCTGTCCTTACTATTTCAAAGATGGGCTTGGAGAAAAAACTATGGTTCAATCAATCTTCTGATATCATTTTCCAGAAGTATTTCTACAATTTTAAGAAAAAAACTAAGATAAACCTAAGGGCCTAAAATCGTTCCGTTTGGAGGGATACGCTTTTGCTTCCTATCGGGTTAAAACGGCGTCGACCCCTATACATAATTTGGTATTTATTAAGTCTAAGACAGCCGAAAAATATGAGAGAATGTAAAATGGAATTATAAATACAACTTAGTGACGTGTGAGGTCTAAGGTGAGCCCCCTTTCAAGTGGAAGGCAAGAAAGGTAGATTCAACGTTACGCCAGAAGTCCAGCCGTTCGCAGGAAGTCACGGTAGATTTTTTTATAGGAATCTAAATTAGTTTTTTTCAAGCATTTGTAATGTTTCAAGATCGTTTCGTTTTGCGTTTTTAGAGCTCCTCTACATTCTTGCGTTTATCGAGGTTAGACAACCACCGTGCCAGTTTGGGCGATTGCCTCAACTCCTTAATCAAACAGGCAACATCAGTGAAGTATTTGCTGTTACCAAAGAAAACACCGCGATGAAATATTTGTTGTTATCAAAGATAGTATCAACAAATTCGCATCTTGAAAGCCACGTCACTGCTCACGGATATAACTTTCGAAAATGTGAAAGCCTTTCTTAGCAGTATCGCTTACCAATAAGTTCCAATTTGGGCTGAACGAACTAGGAAGAAAACTCAAACTGTATAAGTATGTCATCACCATCGGCGATGGGATGGTCCTTGGAGTGTTCGAGAGAGAAGTTCTCTATGGCTATGGTATGAAGCTGTCCGTGATGCTGGCGTTGTGTTGGTGTCAGTTGTCTCATAGCAGAGATAACAGGCGTTTTACAAAAGGGTCAAAATTGATAAAGCGATTAAGCGCCAATTAATGGTTATTATTAATATATAATGCAGCCTTGCACTGCAGACTAAAATTGCGGATGACCTCATACCACTCTTTCCTATTCCGTAGCTGACTCACCGTCCTTGCCCTTGAATTCTTTTCAATAAAATTTAGGGAGTTCAATTTTATCTTCATAATATGAATGTGTGGCTTGGTAGGGACTAAGATATAAAAAGCAGATATACCGTTGTTGTCACTTCAGACCATGTAACCGACGTCCTAAGTTGAAGCCTCCTTCTTCTAATTAATGACCTTGTTGCAAAAACATCTAATTCAAGGTATACTGCAGAGGTCGTCAGCGAGTGTAATAATAAATGGCTGTGTTTTTTTTCACACGCGTATATGTTTACGTTTGCGCGTAAAAAACGCTTGTCCTCGCTTAGATACTGCTTAGGAGACCCATCTAGTGGCAGTGGTTAAATAACTAGCTACAGCACAGGGTGTACCGAAAAGCGGAGACACAACCCTCTGATGACCATAGGGTATAATATATAGCGGAATCAGTTGTGATGAATTGTGGACACACATAGAATACATAGAATTAGTGTTGGCTGGTTGGTTGCTGTGCTGCCCGGCTATGGAGCCGGGCCCAAGTAGCTCTAGGCGCCACTTTGATGCACTTTCTCCTGGAACCAATTATATGTTGGCTGATGTACCCTGCGTATTGCTTTACTCAAACCACTTGGTTAAAACTACTGATGTCTTTGATGCGGTACTTTGACACCGCCCTTAAGTCGGGAAACACATAGTTGCCTAGAGTTCGGGACCGAAAGTTCGCGAGGGCTGGGCACTCGCAGAGGAAGTGAGTAACCGATTCCTCGGCACCATCCTGTCTACAGCTCCTACACCTCTCATTGTAGGGGATACACATGCTATTCGCGTGCGGGCCAAACGGCCAGTGCCCTGTAATAGTGGCCGTGATTCTGTATATTTTCTGCCTAGACCTATTTAGTAGATCATCGGTTCTTTCCTGGTTGTACTCTGGCCAGATTAGTTTGGTGATTCTACAGGTATCCGTAGAGTAAGAATCACGGATTGCTATTTTCCTAAGATAGATGAAAATGTCTCTTTTATTTGATGTGAGTGGTTGATGCACCGCGACTGCTTCCGTGATGTCTAACGATGCTCCCACCTTTGCTATTTCATCCACTTTTTCGTTGCCGTCAATGTTCCTGTGGCCGGGTACCCAGCTGATTATGATAGCTGCCTGGTTAGCTGCTTCATGTAGCACCCTCTTACAGTTATCAACGGCTTTTGAGGATGTGTACGATGATTGTAGCGCTTTAATGCCGCTTGACTGTCGGAGTATATGATTACCTCACCGTCTATGTGGTCCTGCAGAAGGAAGATGCAGGCCCTCTCTATTCCTTGCAGCTCTGCTTGGAAGATGCTGGCTGTGTTTGGAAGGCGGATGGGGATTGCGACATTTAGTAGGTCGGAGAGGACACCCAAATGCCGAAGCCGCAGTCCATTTTGGATCCGTCAGTGTAGAATGCGGTGACCCTCTCCCTGGCGACTTTATCGGCCGAACAATCCGTTCTATAGGGTATCTGCACCTTGTAATTTCTGTCGAAGATCAGTGTTTTTGAGAGGTAATCTGTTGTCGAATCCACATCGGCGAGCCTTGTTAGGATGTCACTGTGGCCATATCGTTTTTCTTTCCAGCATCCAGACTTCCTTAGCCTGATGGCTGAGCTGATCGCTATATATCTGATGTGGAGGGCCAGTGGCAGAAGGTTAAGTATAACATTTAGTGCATCCGTCGGGCACGATCTAAGTGAACCTGTTCCCCTGCGCATGCTGCCTTTTGTATTTTGTCTAGCTTTTTAGTGTTGTATTGCTTGTTCAGGGCAGGCCACCATGCTATGGCTCTGTACGTCAGGATGGGCCTTATGTCCGCCGTATAGAGCCACATCATGAGTTTTGACCTTAGTCCCCAATTTCTGCTGACTATTCTCTTGCACGAGTAGTATGCGATATACGCCTTCTCTACTCTTTTTTCGATACTGGTTTTCCAATTTAACTTGTTGTCTATTACGACGCCTAGGTAATTAACTCTAGTTGAGAGCGAGAGTTCCGTCCCATCTAGTGAGGGCAGTCGAAATGTTGGTATTTTCGTTCTTTTATTGAACAGTATCAGTTCTGTTTTGCTAGGGTTGATGTTGAGGCCGCACGATGAATTAGTGTAGAGGGTGAAACGTAGACACATATTTCAGTTACATCTGAGTATAATGCGTATTGAAATTTAGTAGGACAACTTTTATGCGCAGCAATTTCAGAGATGTATTTAAAGTTTGTCGCTTAGTAGTCCATATAAAGTTTAAGCGTAAACATACATAGAAGTAAAAAAAAACACATCTATTATTATTCTCTGTCTTGCTTCGTTGCTAGTTAATCAACGACTAAACCACTACCTAGCAGCTGGGCGGTACACAGATGCACAAATTGTGATAGATAACTGATTATGCCTGGTTAATTTGAGCCGAATTTTAATGCATTATCTGTTACTCATGAATCAACAATTATCTGGCGCAACAAAAGGGTTATCCTGTTAGTGGACAATTGTCGTATTGTGAGTGTGTGTGTGTGTGTGTGTACACCGAGCCATAAAACTATTGCTCTTACCTCATAGTAAATTATAAATGGCTAATGCCACATTTTGTTAATTTTGGACAACAATGTTGTATTGTGCAAGGTTCAACCCGCCATAATTATCAAATAGATTTACGGTACCAAGTGTGTATGTACGTATGTATGCAATATATATGCATGCATTAATTGCCACTTTGAATGCGCTGTATTTAATTTTGTTGCCAGATTTTCCACTTTGGCAAAATTGCTCAGTTCCCACCCAGCAGTAAAACCAAGTTTCTCGGTAGCTAGCTCAGGGCTAGTTGTTAGCCTCGGCATAGATAAAATTTTGTGTGTAACATCCCTTCAGTGAAAATGGAGACAATCCCTTGAATGCGCTAGTTCAGCGCTACCAATTTGGTGACTGTTTCTGAACTAGTGCAGAAGGAATGCGGAGGGAGACACTTCACATTTCTACTAATGCATTATATCGAATTATATGTTGATTATGTACGCGCTCTGGTATCAGCTGTATTTGCTCTTACCTAAAAATCATTAAAAATTATTATTCCTATTTTGCATGGTTCTTGCTGACTTTGAACAAATTTAAAATTAGTAAAATTATAATTAGTTTCATTTTAAAATAGATCAGCATTTAAGTCTATTCGGCTTTATTCAAACTTACTAATATTCAGACACTACCCCTCTTAACACAAATACTACGAAATGTCAAAGAGCATCAAAATACACAAAATGAGCAGTAAGCCTGCCCTTTCCCAGGGTAAGTGAAATGATTTACAAATATAAATATTTCTCCCATTCTAACATTTTTAATTACATATATCAACCTATCGAAGAATTCATGTAAGAATTGTCCTGTTTTGTTGCAAAAAATTGCGGAAATAAAAGGTATATCACAAATTGAATTACATTCACACATACATATTATTACACACATACTTTTGTTACAGATCAAACTGATACCTTCCAGAAATCAATGGAATATCAAATGGAATTATCTGAAAGTATGGAAGCTTAAGCTTTATTGAAATTATATAATAGTTATAATACATTTTTTTACTGTTTTTAGAAAATCATCGTTCTCAAAATGTGGCAATTATGTCTGTGTTGGCAGAGTTAAAAGTTGTAATGCAGAAACTTGTTAGGCAAGAGTCATGCAACGAAGCTGTTCTTGAACTTTTCTCGGTCTTGACAGATGATGGTTTGACAGCCATAGAAAGTAAAATTTACGTAAATTCAACTTATTATTTATTTGTAGAAATAACTATTCCCGTTTTTTTTTTACTACTTAATATTATTTTTTGTATTATAATAATTACGGCAACCCAAAATATGGTTAAAAACAGCGCTTATAAAAATATGCTTGTATTTGTTGCTAACGTAAATAATAAAAAATGTGTTTTTGAATACTTTTCGTTGCCCTGATTATAAATATTACCTGCGAATATTTTGTGCTATATTTTAAAATTTTGAAAGATTTCTAGAATGAATAAGCTAATGCAGCATTCACCTAGAAAACATTAAAAAAACATTTTTGATGAAAAAATGATTATTGAGTACAACTTGGATGGCACTCATGGTAAAAAATGTCTTAAATCGTACTTAAAATTCTACGCTGATCTTTTAGGTATGAATGTTAATATATTTCAACAACATATAATTTACTATACCATTTTCCAAGTAGATGCAATTTCACGCTTACCCACATCCGGACAGCCCGAGGATCAATTACGGGATGCATTCAGAATTCACAAAAAGCGATATTTTAAAATCTATGCTCATCGAAGAATTAAGCGATTTTAATGATTAATACAATGAATTTACCTCATTTTTAATAGGCTAAGCCCATATACCTTTTTCAGTACTTTTTTTATTGCAATGAATAATTCAAAGTAATTGAAATATGTTCCTACTTATGTATTTATATTAATCACGAAAATTCATTATAATTTGATTTTAAGTTCCTTAAGAAAAGGGAGGTAAATTGGCTTTTTAGTCAATATGTATTAATGTGTAATTACTGTAATGTATTAAAAATTGTATCTGCGATATAGTCTTAGCGTAATTTCTAAATAACGCGTTTAATCTCCGAAGAGTTTTTAATTAGCCAGTTTATCACCTATTTTTATATTTCTTTGCTTATGAAAGTTTAAAATAATTGTTGTAGTTGAAGATTAACGAAATACTAAATAACAAGTTTTTTCTAATTTTTTACAATCTTTTTGAGTATGCAGTTTGCATTCGAGTGTTTGGTAAACAACTGCCGAGGGGTGACACCAATTAGAAAAACTTTTTTCTTTTATATAATATCTTTCAAAGAGCTGTGAAATTTTTTTGTTCAAATTTTTTTTTTGTTAGTAACATATATATGTATATTCATTCAAGAAATTCGATTGAAAAAAATAAAAAAAATTTATGTTGGATTTAATCAGCTGTCGAATGTTACATAAATAAATCAGTTGTCCGACTTCACGACCGTATTAATTTTTGCAAAACTACTCTTTTTTACAAATAATTTTTTTTTTTTTTTTATTGCTTATGTAGGAAGGCGGACAACTGATTTATTTATGAAATACAAGTTTGTTTATTTGTTGTGAATTATTACTAGCTGTCTATCTCCTAACTACCAACTTTAGAACTAACTAACTGTCGAATTCGAAACAGATCCGTAACTCACCACCTATGTACCAGTCCATAACAATCTACATTCGAACTAGCTCCGGAGCTAATCACCTTTGCAGCGATCCATAACTTGCACTGATATGAATGTTGGAGATTCGAGTTCAACGCTCAGCTCCCGAAAAGCTAGCTGATGAAGAAGTGAAATTCAGAAACATGTCCTAGTAACCATCGCCGTTTGTAAACTTACAATTTTTCTCTAATATCAATTACAAAAACCATTGTATAAAGCAATATGAGCAAAGCTCGCAAATTAAATACATATGATAACTATTTACTTTTGAGCTAGCGGAGAACAATTCTTTTTAGTACCCGTTTAGATCTAGTTCGATAGTTATGCAACGGGTGGTAATTGCCACTTCCTAGGACATCACCATGTAAAAGTAGACAGTTGAAAGCTTGGCTTGGGGATAGAGCAGGAGCTAGTACCATACACAAAGTGTATAGTTCGACGCTACTTCTATGCTAGTTCTATTCCCTGCAGGGATGCTACATATATTGACCTATCGAAATTTGAATATATCGAAATAATCGAAAAGTATTTGTGGACTCTGTTCCAAGCCTCTAATCACTGTCAGTCGGCTGAGCATTTCTTATGCCGTTTGAAATTGATCTGCAGTCTAAAGAAGGATTTTTCTCGTAGGGCACATCAGAGAAGGTTAAATGTTGCAATTACCTTGAGACAGAACTAAAACAGGCCCTTTTCGCAGAACCGACAATTTTTTTGTACTCGAATTTGGTGCATTACGCCCTGCTTTCAGTGTGAGTTTAAACTACAGTTAAAGTTGACTAGGATTTAACCTTGCCACTTGAGTTATTTGCATAAAATTTTTCTGCTCATCTCAGTTTTAGCGACCAAAGTGGCATGGAGTTCAAACTTGTTGTGTGTTTATTTACGTTCTGTAAATCTGTGCGGTGTCGAGTTATTGAGTTGATACCGACAGATAGCTCATCGAAAATGATGTCAAAAAGCTGCAAATAAATTTAAAACATATTTTTTTTGACTATGACTATGCGCCAATAAATGCTACCTTGGACTAGGTAGGCAATTGAAATGTAATGTCCTCTCCCGGCAAACAAAAATCATACTCTACAAGTCAATTATCTTACCCGTCCTGCTATATGGTGCTGAAGCATGTACCATGACACCATCAGATGAAGCGGTTCTGGGAGTGTTCGAGGGAAAAGTTCTTCGAAAGATTTATGGACCTCTACGCGTTGGGAATGACGAGTACTGAAGAAGATTTAACGATGAGGTGTACAAGCTCTACGCAGATATCAACATAGTCCAGCGAATTAAAAACACAGCGGCTTCGCTGGCTAGCCCATGTTATGCGAATAAAAGATGACGCTCCGGCCAAGAAAGTGTTTCTATCGGAACCCTCCTATGGAAGCAGAGGTTGAGGGCGGCCCCATGCTTAACATCTGTGATTAGTTTTGTCACAGCCTTAACCGTTTCTTTCTTGCTCCCTTGACTAAGGTCTATCATTCGCTCTTGCTACGTCCTATTTTTACTTCCAATAACATTCTTCTTTCCAGCGCTAATAGGTCGATGGGGATTGTTCTGGTAATCACTTGTGTGGTTTATTAGACCCACCCAAAACGTTTATTCACGATGAAAGGATAAAGTGTTTTCCTTCAATTGAACGCTTGAGAAATGGAAACAATTCTCTAGTCTCCAATAGTATGAGAGAAAGACGCCTCCCATCTTCCTTTCAAGTTTGATTATAAACCCAAAATATCAACTAATATAATATTAACCCAAATCTCTGTACAAAAATAATCAGTCAAAAATCTAATTTGCTTTTTCTTATATAAGTTTTTATTTTTCTTTTTCAATCTTTAAACAAAGGGAAGATATCAGTAAAATAGGGACTGTCCTAATATTTTCAGTTGGCACTATGAACAACCAACTTAAGCATAGAGGGTCGATGAGCTCTCGCTGGCTGCTAAACGAGGATACGATATCACTTAAGAAAGATAAATCTACCCAGTCTCTGCGAAGGCAAAGCTCTGGCAACGTTAATACCACGATACAAAAAATGAAGGTAGTTCCATTTACTGTGACGTTAGCCACTTGACTTTTGCGGGGACAATGACAATTTCACCAAAAACAAGCTACCAGATTTAAAAATGTTACGAATTTTTCTAATTTTGATGGATTTCATACTAACGGATACAATAAAATCACTTTCATAGTTATTATAAATAAAAAATTAAAGAACAAAAAAACTTTTTTAATAATAAGCTTTTATTATTGGTTAATAAAATTAACTAAAAAGTGAAAAATAAATTGACTGTAAATATATAACATTTTATAAGTTCATTGTAATCTTTAACGATAATTAGGCTTCTTCGTCTGCGGCAAAAAAAATACATATTGTACATATTAAATATATTTTTAACATTAAAACTTTACCCCATAAATTATTAAATCTTACAGTTTATATCACAGTCTAATTGTTCTATTAAAAAGCGTGTTAAATTTTGATGGTATAATTAAGAACATATAGGACCTCCTTTTCTTGCTATCACATTATTACTTTTTAGTTAATTTTATTAACCAATAATAAAAACTAATTTTTAAAAAAGTTTTTTTTTCTTTTAATTTTATTTTTTACTTTTTAGGTCAGTATATTAACAAGTAATAAAAGTCTGCTCGTAGAGAAGCTCTTTTCCTAAATTTAATTTAAATATCATTTTTTTTTTTTTTGAATTTTTAGTAGGGTAAAATATTGTTTAAATTTGTTATATAATCTTTACGTTATTTGTAACGTTTCCTATCCTACCCATTTCTTTTAATGCATTAACATTACAAGGTTTCTTCGAAGTTAACTTTGAACAGCCAGGTTCTTCAATTCGATTGTTAATTAACTTAAAGTCATATTTTATTTCGACTTTGCCTATGTCGCGTTCAGTTTACAACTACTCATTGCAGATCTCTGCTCCGTTTTAAAATAAAATTCCAACTTTCGCTTAGCTAAAATTCCATCGCCAAAAATCTTTAAAACAAAATCAAGTGCGCAGAAAAGTATGCAACATTTAGCAATAACAGCATAACTTCTACGTTCGTTGTATACACGAAACAAACCGAAGTTACCTGCGTTCTTGAGTACTTAGGCTTTTATGCCAAGGTGAGCACAAATCTTTACCGATAACTCTGTTATCGATTAATTTATATATCTCTCGCAAAGAAATATTGCATTGTCATCGGAGTTACATATTTGTGCAAAATTTCAGCTCAATCGGACTCCGACAAGTGTATCAAATTTAACTTGCAAAATTTGATTACAAAAAACAGCCAAGTGAAACTAACTAAAAGCTTATAAAAAGAAAAAATGATGAGCCGCTTGCCTTTGAAATATTTCAATACGTAATATCAGCCTAGAAAAGAAGGTTTTTAATACATTTTTGGAGCTCCCGAAAATTGCTTTGCTGGAAGAAAAGTGGTTTGAAGTATACAAAGCAAGTGAGTATAGTGTGACGATTATGAGTGACACTAAGTGATACACACATCCCTAGTCTGATGCTAAGTAAATGAAGTCACAACAACAATAAAGCAGATAGTCACTTGTATCTACATAAACGAATCAATCATTATGTCTACACATATGTAGGTACACGCAGCTGAGAAGCAAGGCACAACCACATGCATATATCTGAGATACTCCTGAAGGTATGCAATGAGAGAAGCTATAAAATCGTACAATTGTAGTTACAGCTGAGAAATTTGATAGCTGATCGCCAACTAGTAGATTCTGGAAATGGAAGCGCCTAGAAGATGCGAACGTTGAAATCAGAGAGCATAAAAGGCAGCAAATGCAGAGGCGCTGGAATTCAGTTTCATTTGAGCTATCAATCAGTTTGGTTACTAAGCCAGATAGTTGCAAAGTATAAGTGTTATTGCGAAGTACTTTAATAAAGGCCACTTTTCCATTATTCAATATTGGAGTTATTTATTCAACAGTTTAGTGATTTGAACTTAGCAGAAGGGCAAATAAGAGGATTTGCAAGTGAATTCGATACAATAGCATTCTTAAATGTCGGTACGTTTGCTCAGAACATGTTGACAAAACATACACGTTTGTCAATTGATTGTCCAAAGGAGGTCCTTATAAACCGACATCGCAATTTCTAAAGAGTTTAGCATACTTAAACGCAATTTTTGTGAAATTTAATGGTGACAAGTCCACATTTTTTATTTATTGTATAATTCAAGCGTAGCGCTGAGAAGGGTATTGTTCAACCATTTTTTAGGGGGCACATTGCCGTGTTGCTCTGCAGGTTAGCCACTAGTTATAATAGCTCTTTTGCCCGTTGTACGATGGGTCACCTTGGGGTAAACCCAGCCTATATACACTCTGTACCCTTTTAGCATTGACATGGATGTACCATCCGTCCATCCGTCTGCCCGCTAACACGATAACTTAATTAAATTTTGAGGTATCTGGATGAAATTTGGTATGTGGGTTCCTGGGCACTCATCTCAGATCGCTCTTTAAAATGAACGATATCGGACTATAACCACGCCAACCTTTTCGATATCGAAAATTTCGAAAAACAGAAAAAGTGCGATAATTCATTACCAAAGACGGGTAAAGCGATGAAACTTTGTAGGTGAGTTGAACTTATGACGCAGAATAGAAAACTAGTAAAATTTTGGACAATGGGCGTGGAACCGCCCACTTTTAAAAGAAGGTAATATAAAAGTTTTGCAAGCTGTAATTTGGCAGTACTATATGTATGCTTAATAATAATTAGCAAAATCGGAGAACGACCCCGCCCACTTAAAAAAAAAAATTTTAACAAAAAATTTAATATATTTACAGTATATAAGCAAATTATGTCAACATTCAACTCCAGTAATGACATGGTGCAACAAAGTACAAAAATAAAAGAAAATTTCAAAATGGGCGTGGCTCCGCCCTTTTTCATTTAATTTGTCTAGGATACTGCCATAAGTCGAACAAAAATTTACCAATCCTTGTGAAATTTGGTAGGGGCTTGGACTCTAGGACGATAACTGTTTTCTGTGAAAATGGGCGAAATCGGTTAAAACCATACCCAGTTTTTATACACAGTTTACCGTCTGTCCTTCCCCTCGGAAGTTAACAAGATAACTTGAGCAATAATCGTTATATCTTTATTAAACTCAGTTGACGTACTTATCTGAACTCACTTTGTATTGATATAAAAAATGGGCGAAATCCGACTATGACCACGCCCACTTTTTCGATATCGAAAATTACCAAAAACGAAAAAATGCCATAATTCTATACCAAATACGAAAAAGGGATGAAACATGGTAATTGGATTGGGTTATTGACGCAAAATATAACTTTAGAAAAAACTTTGTAAAATGGGTATGACACCTACCATGTTAAGTAAAAGAAAATGAAAAAGTTCTGCAGGGCGAAATCAAAAGCCCTTGGAATCTTGGCAGGAATACTATTCGTGGTATTACATATATAAATAAATTGGCGGTATCCAACAGATGATGGTCTGGGTCACCCTGGTCCACATTTTGTCCGATATCTCGAAAACGCCTTTACATATACAACTACCACCACTCCCTTTTAAAATACTCATTAAAACCATTCATTTAATACCCATATCGTACAAACGCATTCTAGAGTCACCCCTGGTCCACCTTTATGGCGATATATCGAAAAGGCGTCCACCTATAGAACTAAGGCCCACTTCCTTTTAAAATACCCATTAACACCTTTCATTTGATACCCATATCGTACAAACAAATTCTAGAGTCACCCCTGGTCCACCTTTATGGCGATATCTCGAAAAGGCGTCCACCTATAGAACTAAGGCCCACACCCTTTTCAAATACTCATTAACACCTTTCATTTGATACACATGTAGGCCTCAGCTGAGTGTGTAATGTTCGGTTAAACCCGAACTTAGCCTTCCTTACTTGTTTATACCATGGTTATTACTCTACCATCTATGTGGCGTGACATTTAATTCCTTGGTTATTCAAAACTTTACAAGCACAATAGACCTGAATAAAGGTCGCAGTGTATCGAAGGCTAAGAATAATAATAATAGTTAGGTTAGGTTGGGTGGTAGCTTCCCTGATAGAGGAAGCTCACTTGGACAACATGACGGTCCGTTGTGATACCACATATAATAAACCAAACTAACGGTGACGTAGATATAACTACTTAGAGAATCGTTGGGTAGCAACGATAAAGTTCCGAATGATCCCGATCTCAACCTTGGATAGCTCCTCGGGAGATCCAAGTGAGTAACGACCGAAATACTTTCGCCTAGTTCTGGCAAAAGCTGGGCAGTCAAGCATAAAGTGATTTGGTGATTCCACCTCATCATCCTCCATACAGCTGCAGCAGGATGGAGTTTCCAATATATTGAGACGTACCGCATGGATACCCATGGGACAGTGCCCTGTCAAAACCCCAATGACCATTGATAGGTGAGCCTTAGTGAACCCAATTATTTCAGCAGACCTCCTGCCATCCACTTTCGGCCAGAAAGATCTTGATATCCTACAAGACGTAGTGTCCGCCCAACGTTTGCTGAGCTGACTCGAGGCCCAGCTATGGAAGAGCAATCCACAGGTGGCTAGCGGAATCCCGAAATCCCTACAGCCATCTTCATCCGGTTCAGTTGTACCGATTCGGGCTAAGAGATCCGCTTGACAGTTACCCGGAATATCACTATGGCCCGGGACCCAGATAATCTTAATTGTAAAATAATTCGATGCAATCGCAAGTGTGGTCAGGCACTCCCAGACCACCCTCGATCGCACTGTAGTTGAGCTCAAGGCCTTTATAGCCGCTTGGCTATCAGAGTAGATGTTAAATTCCCTAACCGTAGTAGCGCTGGATAGCATTTCATCCACCGCATCCTTAATCGCAGCAACTTCCGCTTGGAATACACTGCAGTGATCAGCCAACTTAAACTTGCGGCTTACATTTAGCTCTTGGCAAAAGACCCCCCCGCCAACCTTTCCGTCCAACTTGGACCCATCCGTGAACAAGTTAACCGGTCCCATGCCCCAGATAATTCCTCTTCTCCACTCCTCCCTCGGGGGAATGACTGGGGTGAAGGTTGTATAGGGAGCGGCCACCGGCATGCAATAGTCCGTCCTGTCCGGGATAAAGTCGAAACTAGTAAGAAGGCTAGAGTGTCCGAAATCAGAAAGCATATAACCCATATCACGAAGCCTGACCAACGACCGGGCCGCGGCTGCCTTTCCTGCAATATCTACTGGATGTATATTCAGCATGACATTCAGTGCCAAGGTAGGTATTGTTCTCATAGCGCCACTGATACCGATAAGCGCCGTCCGTTGCACTGACACTAGTATTTTGGAGGTACTCGCCGTGTCCAGTGCTTTCCACCAGACCAGCACCCCATATAGCAGAATCGGTTTGACCACCATCTCATAAAGCCAGTGTACTACTCCTGGCGAGAGCCCCCATCTCTTTCCGATACCCCCCTGCAGCAGTACAAGGCAACCGCGGCCTTCCTGGCCCTATCTTCCACATTGGGCCTCCAGGACAGCTTCTTGTCCAGAACAATTCCCAAATATTTAACCCTGTCAGTAAGTACCAACGGTACCCCTCCAATCAAAGGAGTTCTGAAGTCGGGTATCTTATATCTCCTTGTAAAAAGAACCAATTCCGTTTTTCCCGGGTTGACCGCCACTCCACATGATTCAGCCCACCTAGCCACAGTATCCAGGTATCCCTGCAGAACATCGCGCAGGGTGCCCAGAAATTTGCCCCTGACTAGGATAGCGAGGTCATCTGCCTAGGCAACCACCCGACAGCCATTGGCTTCCAGCTCCACAAGAAGCTCGTTGACTACCACAACCCAGAGCAGAGGAGATAGGACACCTCCCTGTGGCGTGCCCCTGCACACCTTCCTCCTTATTATGGCTCCTCCCCACTCCGCTGCGACAATTCTGCCGCATAGAAGTTTGCTAATAAATTCAACCAGAGCCGCTTCGACTCCTAAACCCACCAGAGCTCTTTCGATTGCCCCCGGTAGAACATTGTTAAAAGCCCCCTCGATGTCTAGAAAGGCACCCAGAGCATACCCTTTATGTTCTAGAGACCCCTCTATTTGCTTTACAATCGAATGGAGTGCCGTTTCCGTCGATCTGCCTTTGCAGTACGCATGCTGTGAAGCCGACAGTAACCCCCCAGGTATCCTTTCTCGTAGGTACAGGTCAATCAGCCGCTCAAACGTCTTAAGAAGAAACGACGAGAGACTGATTGGCCTGAAATCCTTAAGTGACACATGAGAGCCCCTGCCGGCCTTCGGAATGAAGATGACCCTAACCGTGTGCCACGACTTAGGGATATAGTTAAGTCTGAGGCAGTTAGTGTAGATGATGGCCAACCAGCGGCAGGAAATCCCTAAAGACCTTTGAAGTTGCGCAGGAATGATGCCATCCGGACCGGGTGACTTATAGGGCTTGAACGAATTTATAGCCCAGGATATTTGACTTTCCCGTAGTGGGATGGCAGGCATTTCTGCATGGCCAGCAACCGCCGACCACGCAAGCAAAGATCCCTGCGCAACTGGGACATCGGGAAAATGATTGTCCAGTAAAAGTCTCAGGGACTCCTCGCTACTCATCGACCAGTCCCCACCATCATCTCTCAGATACCCCCGAGGGGCGGGATTCCTAGAGAGTATTTTTCTAAGCCTCGCGGATTCATTGCAGCCCTCTACGTTTTCGCAGAAGCTTCGCCATGAATCTCGCTTGGCTAACCTTATTTCATATTTATAAATCCCCAGACTCAACTTATAGAGCTCCCAGTCCGAGGGTAGTTTACTCCTCCTGGCTCTATTAAAGAGCCGCCTACTGGACGCTCTTAGGTCGTCAAGGGAATCAGACCACCAGGGCGGCTTGCCATTCTCCCTGTAAGTTTTCAGTGGGCAGGACTGTTGAAAGGCGCTATTGCTTGCCAAGGTGAAGTTTTCCACCAGACCGTCTATTTCAGATTCGGACAGGTCCGAACCAACGATAGGCGCCTCAGGCAATAGCTCTCCCAACTTCCTACAATACAAGTCCCAGTTGGTACTTTTAGGGTTCCTAAAAGATATTTTACCGGGACGTTCTTCATTCACCGAGAACTGAATATATCGGTGATCAGAGAAAGAGTGCTCGTTGAGAACCCTCCATCCAGATATCCGATCTTCCAGTTCTCTGCTAACCAGGGTGAGGTCCAGGACCTCCTCCCTTACCGCAGTAATAAAAGTCGGGTCATTCCCCCTATTACATATACAAAGTCTCTCATCTACAATAAAAGTAAATGAAGACTCACCTCTGGTGTTCGTATCCGAGCTCCCCCATATGCTATGGTGTGCATTAGCATCGGCACCTATAATTACGCCAACACCTCTCCGCCTTGCTTCAGCGGTGATTTCGCCCAGTATCACAGGCGGTGGTCCCGTTACGTCCCCATGGGGCATATACGCTGAGACCACCCACAATTCGTTACTGCCTCGCTCGAGGCAGACCGTGGTTACGTCAGCATTGCTGAAATTAGAGAGAATAAAAGCTTTAAATTCCTTTCTAATAAGCACACAGGATATAGGCCTACCTGCCTCCCCATGCACCAAGGTGTTGAATTTTCCCGTCCTTAATCCAGAAATTTTTCCGCCGTTACTACTCAGCCACGGCTCCTGGACAAGGACAATATCCACTCCACCTTTCTCAAGACTGAGCAACAAGTTTGCGGAAGCCGCCTTAGAATGCTGAAGATTGATTTGACGGATTTCCATCAACACCACTCTTCTTCTTCTGCACCCCATCCTTGGCAGCTTCGCCCTCGGAGACTAGGAGATCCTCCTCCTCCCCCAACAGACGACTTACACTGATGACGGATCCCGCCATCGATGATTCGCCCTCGGAGGCCAGGAGCTCCTCCTCGGCCCTATCAGCCAGACGACTAGCACTGATGACAGATCCCGCTATTGACGGGACGTCAACAGTGCTTTCGCTGTCCAAATTAGCGGAGTCAGCATCCACAACCATGGGTACTGGCTCCCCTGCGGACTTATCCACCTCCCGAACAGTCTCTGTGGGAGAGGAACCATCTCCCCTGGAATCGGCGTGGTAGATTTTGAGAACCACACGCTCGAGGCCATAGGAGATAACCCCCCTCGTGTCAGAGAGAGGACCGGTGGACTCTGCGTTTAGCAGAATCAGCACTTGCCGACGTGGCCCAACAGCCTCCTCTACTCTGAGGACCCTCCAGTTATGCGTCGGAAGGTTCGGGTTGCAGTAACGCATTAATTCGAGTATTTTCTCCGGCTGAGATGGCCCGGCAGGCAACCACACCCGAGCCCTCGGTCGAAGGGGGAGATCCCTCCGTTCCACGGCCTCGAGTCTGGCCCCCCTCCACACCTCCCCTACCAAAGAAATTATTTTCTTAAAGATACAGGCCGACCGCTCGTCAGCACAAGTAATCAGTCTAAAACCATGATACCACCCCGAGTATTCGAAGCATGGCCGCGTACCTGGGCTCTCCATAACAACGGTCATATAGGCCGCTGACATGGCGCTGGCGACCCACGGCCACTCCTCTCGGGAGATGGCACCATCCTCCCTACTCCTATCCAGGACCCCGAGGGTGATGGAGCCTGCACGTTTAGCGATTTCGCTAAACGAAATTGCGTCCCCACCTCCTCGGGCCCTTTTTGTCGTTGAGGCATTCCGCTCATCCGACCTTTGCCGCTTCATAGCCCCCAAACCCTGCTGCTCACCCGCATCGTTCGACACCGGTGTGTGGTCGTCGCAAGCTACGACGCTCCTGGCCCACTCCAGCGTCCGGGAATGCTTCTCAGACATCTGAGCTGCATCCCTTCCGCCGTAGCGCTCCAAGATCTTCTCATCTAGGCGCCGATCACCCAGAGCTTTCCTACGCGGCGTCGATCGCCTACCTTTCCCGGCAGGCTTCGACCCCAGGGCTCCCGTTGGGAAAGCTCCTCGCGACAGGGCTTCCTTACTAGTACTGGGCTGGTCCGTCGCATTCGCCGGACCTCTGCCTTTCCCTGTCACAGCCCCATATGGGCCTGCATTGGGTGTCGGTTTCGACACCCCTCCACTACCCGAACTACCCGTACCTATGGGGTTTGAAACCAAACCCCTGCGCTGATCCGTCTGATCAGCCCTTTTGACCCGCCGGGAGCTTTCCCGGTTGGCGGCGACCTGCTTCGGAGCACTCTCCGCACCTGTCGCGTCCCTCGCACCATGACGACTTTCGCCGTCACTCATACCCTCCTTTTTATTCATCTTCGTGTCCATTCTAAGAAGTCCCCCCTCAAGGCCGCTATCCGGAGCCGATTGTGTAGTCACCCTTCAACGGTCCCGTGGTTATCTATGCTGCGCAGGGAGGCCACGCGACAGCGACGGAGCCGGAACGTACCTTGAGGCCCGCCACGGTTTTAGCGGGACATGGGCAGGTGCAGCATTAGCCTACCAGCCATTTCGATAGGGTTTCACCCCGACCTACTAAGGTGGCAGAATACTGCACCTACCAGCCCAAAGTCATCAATTCCTATCCATAGTCAAAATCAAGTTCCTAACAATCCGGTTCGTCACCGTTGAGTACCGATCTTGACCCTTAACAGGGTCCTCCCTCCCCTGAGCTCGGCACAATAACTCAGGGGTGCGGGTTTTATCGAGTTGTCCTCTCTAGATCCGCCATTATCAGTAGAAGCAGGGGCACCTCGTGCAGGACGTGACAACCAATCACGTGTGACAATTCGTCACTATGGCCGGTCTAAGACTGATACCAGTCCCTGATCCAGAGCCTGGAACCACGTATGATATCCAAGCCAAGTATCTTAACCCCCAATAATAATAGTAATAATAATAATAATAATAAACGGTGGAAGCTGAGCTCAGGGCTCCACCGGGGTCACAAGGTGGCGGATCGTCAACGGCCTCTAGTAGGTTAGCTGCGAATAACCAATAAGCAGCCCTCGACAAAGAGCGGCCATAGGGGAGGGCGTGGCGCAAAAGGCCACACATACCCAATGAATCTTGGTGGCATGGCGAGTGGGTGCCGCCCTAAACCTTCAATAAGCATCCTCAGGATCGAGCCCAGTAAGATCTTGACGGCGACAACTGGAAAATGTTAAGGAAAGATTGCTATGGGCTGGCGTGGACGGTATTCTACCATCTTAGTAGCCGAGGGTGACACCTCGTCGAAATGGCTGGTGGGCTAATATCGTCTTCGTCTCCGTCTCGTTAAAACCTTGGCAGGTCTCCAAGTACGTTCGAAGCCACGTCACCATTAAGTTGGCGATGCAGGCTCAGTTGAGATGCCTCCTGACTTACACCGGATTCTGGCTCTGAACACAGACTCTTATAAGACCTGTGCCAACCCTCGCGTGGCCTCCCTGCACATGCAAAGATAACCACGGGAATCTAAAACGGCGACTGCACATCGGGCGGAGATAGCGGCTTGGAGCGGAGACCCAACTGAAAAGAAATGAGCCAAACAATTGAAATGCGCAAAAGTAACGATGTTAGTGATAGCTGCGTAACCGCTTTTCAAAGGAGCTGCAAAGTGCTCCGATCGCCGGTGTTAAAAGCCGCTACCAATGCGACAATAGCACCAGCAGAGAAACAAGGTGGCGGGTCAGCAATGGCCAGGGATACCCCACGACGAACGCAAGGTGGGACAAAAGCTAGGGAAAACAGTAGGAAAGTAGATGCCACCCCAACTACCCATGGACAGCAAGGTGACAGCAATGACGGGCGGGAAACCTCCGTATGCGGTGCAACACCGGGGAGGACAAGTCAAGTTGACCTCCTCGAGTATGCAAGAGTTGTGCTGTTCAGCATGCAGGCTGCTGCGGCCAAACAGAAAAATGTGTCGATGGACATAAAGAACGACATGGCACAATTTGAAGTGACACTGAGTCACATGCGCTCTTTATTAGAGGGTAAAAGCGCAGAGTACACCGAACCGGAAGCGACTCGTGGGAACAAAAGAGCACGAATGAACTCTGGCTCGCAACCGGGGGCCTCGGAGGCCAAGAAAAAGTGCGATGAGGGTTCTGCGAAGACAATCTCGGGCTAGGCCTGGACGATCGTAAGGAACCGGAAAGCCAAACCACGCCCTTAGAAAGAACAAAGGACACCACCTGGGCAAGCCTAGAAGGCAAAAAGAAAAGGAAAGCCCAGAAATAGACGGGCCGCAACTTTCGTAGTTAGACCAGCCCAGGGCAAGAACTACACCGAAGTCGTAGGAGCCATCCGGGGCGAGCTTCGGCCTGAATATACCGGGACCGTCATACGCTCCGTCCGAAAAACCAAATCCGGGAGTGTACTTATCGAAACTGCACGTTGCGGCGATAAATCAGCGTTCGTCCAAGCGATACGAAGCGCTGTTGCAGAAGCGGGCGTACACGGCGAATGCGGATAGAGGTGCTGGGCATGGACTGTCTGGCAACCGCCGAAGAAGTTGCCCAGGCTGTTAGGAAAGCTGCTGGCGGGGAAACGAAGGGAGAGGTCCGTGTGTCTATTTTCTCGGCAAACCAGCGTGAACAGAAGATGGCAGCCACTGAAGTGGACGAAGCAGTTGGCGTTCTTTTACTAGCCAAGGGCAAGATCTGTATCGGCTGGCTGCAATGCAGGCTTAGACAGAGGGTAGACGTACAGCGATGCTTCAGGTGTCTAGGCTACGGACACCAAAAAGCAGACTGCAAAGGCCCTGATAGAAGCAGTGCTTGCTGGAAGTGCGGACAGAGTGGCCACCAGGCCTCGGCCTGCACGGAAACTCCAAAGTGCTTTTTAAGCCAGTCAGAGAAGGTCGACCACCTTCCCGGGTCTGGAGCATGCAGCACCTTCAGGGAGGCACTCGCTGCCGCAAAGGCTAAACAGGCGCGTAAGTGACCAGGTTCATCCAAGGCAACCTGAACCGAAGCAGGTTAGCCGATAGTCTGCTAGACTAACTGGTTCTTGAAAACAGAGCCAGCTATGCCATCATCAGCGAACCTTATAGAGTCAGGAGTGACTGGCACGTAGACCTAACAGGTGCTGCTGCGATCTGGATCCCTCGTACGAAGCCGTGTTGTCGAAAACGGCTTCGTACGCATAACAGTGGCGCACACCACACTAGTGAGCTGCTACCTGTCCCCAAACGATCCAATTCAAGGGATTAAAGATAAGCTGGAACTACTCGAAGACGATTTGCGTGATGAAACCGGTAACGTGGTCGTCGCTGGAGATTTCAATGCTAGGGCTGTTGAGTGGGGAATGCCCCAGACTAACTCCAGAGGAAGGCTAGTGCTAGAAATGGCTGCCCGACTTGGATTGCTCATTCTGAATACCGGCACGACCCCGACATATCGGCGACCAGGCTTTGGACACTCTATCCCTGATATTACATTAGTATCGGAAAACCTGCTGTCAAAGGCGGCTGGAAGGAGGGTGATGGAGGATCTCACCGGTAGTGACCATAACTACATCACCTTCCATCTTAATGACTCAGGGCAAAGTCGAACAGGTAGACCGCCCCGTATGAAAATAAAATGGGACGCCTCTAAGGTTAACGCTGCAAAGTTCTCCGCTGTTGTACAAGCGAGCGCACGACAGATAGTCGACAGTGCCGAAGCGGCGAAGGCTACGGTAGAAGCCACCATGCGTTACCTGAACAACGCTTGCAAGACCTCAATGCCACGAAAAGGGCCTAGGAGAGGTAAAAAGCAAATGCACTGGTGGAGTAGCGAAATCGCCGAACTACGCAGGGTATGCCACAGAAAGCGAAGCATGCGGGGGCATACAAAAGAGCAAAAAAGGTTATCTGTGCCGCCATAAAGCAAAGCAAACTTGATAGCTGGAGAAAGCTTTGCAAAGAAGTTGATCGTGATCCTTGGGGACAAGGATATAAAATAGTAATGGGGAAATTCCGCCCACCGAACCAAACGATGGATGAGGGAAAGATGCGAAGTATAGTAGATGCTCTGTTCCTCACTCGCACAAGCAGAGAGGGTAACCACGTCACCCACGAAGGCCACGACGTGCAGCCGTTCAGTGAAGGCGAGCTAAAAGCCGCCCTACATAGAAGGAAGACCGGTAAAGTGCCAGGACCAGATGGAATACCAGCTGAAGCAATAAGACTGGCTGCTAAGAGCAGTCCTGAGTTGCTGTTGCACATGTATAGCAAATGCCTGGAAGCCAGGATCTTTCCTTAAAGGTGGAAGACAGCGCAACTCGTGCTAATCCCGAAAGGAAAGGGAGACCCGAACTCCACGTCGTCTTTTCGACAATTATGCATGCTCGACACGGCCGGGAAAATGATGGAAATCCTCCTTCAACAACGGCTGATAGCAGCCAATGACGATGGAGGTGGTCTGTCCCATCGGCAGCATGGGTTCCGGAAAGGTCACTCCACAATAGATGCCATAGCCGAGGTTATAAATGCGGTAAGGAAAGCCGAAACCGCGTGCCACCAAGCTAGGCCGGTTGTTTTACTGGTCTCGCTGGATATGAAAAATTCCTTCAATTCCGTCAGGTGGAACGATATGCTCGATGCGCTGAAACACACTAGCCATATTGGGGGACTACCTAAAAGATGGCTGGCTCACGTACGAAACAAACCAAGGTCAGAGAAAGGTCAGGATAACACGCGGAGCAGCCCAGGGATAGGTGTTAGGTTCCGACCTCTGGAATGCTTCGTATGACAGCCTCCTTCGTTTGCACATGCCAGAGAGTGCTTTTCTTGTTGCTTTCGCAGACGACGTGGCTGCCGTAATTACAGCACGGAACTGCGAGCTAGCGCAGCTTAAATTAAACCAAGTAATGCGCAGTATAAATAGATGGAGGAAAGACAATGGAATTCAGCTCGCGACAGCGAAAACTGAGATCGTAATCCTCACTAAGATACGAATTCCCGCCATTACGAATATGATGGTTGGGAACAACAAGTACAAACACGCAGCTCCACGAAATACCTTGGGGTGAGGCTAGATAGCAAACTAACCTTCTCGGAACACTTTCAAGGAGCCTGTAAGAAAGCTGCACGGACCATAGGATACTTAAGCCGATTAATGGCAAACACAGGCGGGCCAAGGCCAAGTATAAGAAAGCTGCTTGCTTCCGCTTCGGATTCTATACTCTTGTACGGTGCAGAAATTTGGGCGGATGCAATGAAATTCCGAAAGTATCGAGCAGCTATTACTTCTGTCCAACGCAGAGGGGCGCTACGAATTGCCTCAGCTTACCGCACGGTATCCGTGAAACGCAGTTCTTGTTATTGCGGGAACCATACCGATACATCTTCTCGCTGAGGAGAGGAAATCAATTTACCACCTCCGAGGAGAAGTACGTAGAGATGTTGCTGACGCGCAGGCGCAAAAATATTATATCCGACGCTGGCAACAGCAATGGTGCTGCAGCACTGCAGGCAGGGAACTGATTCCCGAGCTGGAACCATGGTTAGAACGGCCACATGGAGAGGTCGACTTCTACCTGACACAGTTTTTAAGTGGCCACGGCTACTTCCGGGAATACCTCCACAGGATGAGCAAGGTTGAAAATCCGAATTGCTTATACTGTGGGCTCATAGACGACGTACGCCATACCTTTTTCGAATGCGATCACTTCGCACAGCAACGAAGAAAAGTGGAAGTAACACTAGACGACCTATCCCCGGGCAGTGTCATCCATAAAATGACCTACGGAAATGACAGATGGGACATGGTCAGCAGATATGCAAGGAATATTCTCCTCGCTAAACGGCAAGATGGTTGCTTAGGCCAACAATAACGTAAGAGTAGCCAAAGAGCTCACGTAGCGTGCTTCCGTGCCCGAAGTTATGCTAATCGCGGTCCCAGGTGCAGAAAATGCGCGGGCCGAGGGAGGTTAGGTTTTAGTGGGTAGCCCATGAAGAAAAAGAAACGGAGTCCTACTACTCGGAGAGGCTCGCTGCTACAGAGAGTAGCACCGAGGCTTAACAACCCGGTTAGTGCATAAAGCATTTCCTCCTTCCACGTAACAAAAAAAAAAAAAAAGAAAAATAATAATAATAATAATAATAATAATAATAATAATAATAATCACCGACCATATCCTCGGCGACATTATTCAGAACATGGACGGGGTAAATATCGGAGATATTGGACATCCGTTTCGATGGTATTATGCTACCGACTGCCAGCAAAAGCAAAGAAATGCTCGTAGCCACCTATAAAGCAATTGGTCAGCAGATTTTGTGCCTAGCATCTGCGATATGGTCGCCGAGCTTAAATGAAACACAATATAGGTAGGTGTAGGCTTTTCACATCCAGCGAGATGGCGGCTTAGAATATATCTGCGACAGTTATGCCTGCCGTAAGAGGCGACTAAAATATCCAAATCATTCCAGAGGTTGTGTAGCGCAAACATTTCAAGGGGCTCAATTTTTAGTTTCTCCAACACAATTATCAACCTCATCTACCCACGGAGAAACCTGTTTCTTTAGCATCCGAGGCTCTAGCGACCCCAAGCTTCTCATGGAACTAGGGAGTGGGGGTTGACTGGTTTAGAAGGTACAATGTGGTCATATTAAATCGTTTCCGAGATGGTTGGGTTTGTACCTTACTGATACTCAGAACTCCCACGGCATGTCTTTTTATAATGAGGAGTCAACTCTGCAAGCACTATGAAGAAATATGGCACAAAAGAGCTCAGCCGTTGAACCTGTGGGGGGGAGGCGATTGGGCGCCACTACTTCCTATGCGCATTTCTCTCTGCTCCCTTTCAGCATGTAACAATTTCGTCATTACTATAAAGGCCACTTTGCTCCCAGCAGTCCAACATCGCCGTAAAGACGAGGGCAGTGCAACATTACTTGTTCTGCGCTTTCCAGTTCGGAGGGACAGTGTGGACAGAAAGGACCCTCCTCTATCGCACGCTTATATAGATATTCCTTGAAGCCGCCGTACCCGCTCAATATCTGTGTGAGGTGGTAATTTAGTTCGCCGTGTTTTCGTTCATACCATTCCGCTATATTCCGAACTAGCATGAAAGTCCAGCGCCCTTTTTTCGATTCTTCCCACCGTTCTTGCCACTTAGCATCTGCAGATGGTCGGCTCATTCCAATCCCACACAGATCGCCATTTTACCTGAGAGTAGATCTACTGGGATTTTCCTGGATAAAACATGGATCACGTCGTCGGACAACGTTTGGTAAATACATACTATTCGTATAGCAGTAATGCGATAGGCTGCCAGTATATATTTTTGCTGTACCATTTTAGATCCGTGCCATACTGGTGTTGCATATAATATTGTAGAGCTTGTTACGTTGGATAATAGCTGACGGGTAGCTTCCCCTGGGCCGCCGATGTTCGTTATTCGCGTTAGAGCTCCACTAACTCTAGAAACTTTCTCCCCCACGCTCTGAAGTGCTTCTTTAAAGTTAGTTTTGAGTCAATGATTACTCCTGGATATTTCAAGGAAGGCCTTGAATTTATTTGACAATTTCTTATGGTTAGGACTAACTCATCCACAGTCCGCTTTGAGCTCACGAAAACGCCCCAGCGGGTTAGGGGCTTAGAATATACCCGCGGTAGGTATGCTTGTTGTAAGAGGCGACTAAAATACCGGATTCAAGGGGTTTGTGTAGCGAGCCCTTTCAGGTTGCCAGCGCAATACATAGCCTCTCCAAACCCAATTGTCAACCTCACCTATCCGTGGCGAATCCTGTTCCATTAACAGCCGGGGCTCTGGCGACCCCGAACTCTTCATGGATCTAGGGGGTGGGAGGGCGGTATGGTCTAGAACCATGAGACGGCATAGGACGCTGACAGGAGAATCCAATATTCAGAGTCAAATACCTGGGACTCGCTGTTGAGGAAAACAGACTCCCCATAGTGCCACAAGTCACTCTGGCGCAATTTCGAACTGAATATTGTTTAAACCCTTACTTATCCAGAATCAATCTCGACATACGTCTTGCATGTCTTGTATGTAATGTATGTTCACATGTTACCAACCATCATTTTAGTTGCGAAGTAGAACCAACACTTCTAATAGCCATGTCTCTTGGGTCCACCCCTATAGAAACTGCAAGTTTCCTTGGACTACCGCTAGATGTGGTAAAGTACTGCTATAGAAAGAATAAGAAGAAGACCTCAGTAGAAGTTTGCCATTAAGCAACTAGGATTTGATATCCCTAGTTACTTTAAATCGTTCCATAACCTTGAATTGCAGTATGCACGCTTGCAGAAAGCTACTAACCCAGAGTAGCTTTATTTAAAAATGAGAGTGAGACTCCATCCAAACAACTAGAACAAAAACTACACCTTCACATACACGAGGAATTTCAAACGTTTGCAAGCAAAACGCCTCTGTGCATATACACACTTCAAGTGAAATTCTTGCCACTTGCCGTCAGCCACAAAAGCATCGACCGAAATTAGAGAATTTGCGTTGCTCATTCTCAGTACTCAGCAACTTGGTGCTACAACAAACCAACTAAGTACCCAACTATGTAGATACGTATGTTTTTGAATTTTCAAGTTCATTTATATTATTTTACCCCAATCAACCAAATTAGAAGCGCTCCGAGCAAGAGTAAAATAAATTAAATGTAAGGCACGATAACCTCCGAAGAGATTTTAGGTCGAGCTTCTCTTCCAATGTGCGCGTGCTCCTTTTAATTTTTCTTACAAATTGTCGGGACGGGACCTACTTGTTTTATGTCCATTCCGAACTGCATGTGCAAGGCAGATGAGTTTTCACTGAGAGCTTTTCATGGCAGAAGTACACTCGGAGTGCTTGCCAAACACTGCGACCCCGTTCGAAAAATGTTCTTCTAATTGAAAATACTTGTTTCTAAAATTTTAATGTGGCTTTGTCCGAGGGTGAACCCAGAATCTACGGCGTGGTAGGCGGAGCATGCTACCATCACCCCTCGGCGGCCGCCGAGCAAGAGTAAAAAGAAAGAGGCTACCTCAGCAGCAGCACTGGGAGGTAAGTTTTACAATATCATCAGTCCGAAAAGCTGCTTAATAATTCCTTTTCTTATATATTAAGGATGATTTTAGAGGTCCTTAGCGTTGTTGGACTTTAACAGCTTAGTGCCGAGAGGCCTGTTTGTGCACTTTGAAAATCCCTTCAAGAAACTTTGAGTTTTTAGTAAATATCACGGACGAATTAAAATGTTAGCTGGAGGCACTTGTGTAGAGAATTCCGATATCTCTCTCATTTAAAGCCACCTAAAACATCAATTATCCTTAAATGTTTATTATGGCAATCCTTCCTAGGAGGATATGCGCACCGCACAGGGAGTTCAAATTATGCACATTTTAGGTCTCCTTTGTAGGATGGGTGTTGTCTGTTTGCATTTGCACATATAATATTAGGGTGTCTGTCATACCGTTAAGGTATTTTTTCTTCAAAACTAAAACAAGTTTATTTTTCATATTTGAAATAACTTATGTTTAAACTTTTATTTTAAAGGCTGATAACAGCTCTCATATATCACCTTAGAAATGGTTTTCCTAAAAAAACTGGAATGGCTTATTGACCTGTGCGTATGAAACAGTATTCTTCGGGGACTACTATCGGCTTCTTAGCATGCCGGTTGTAAGGACATGTCAACGGAAAGAGCTCGTCATTCAAAGCAAAATATAGGCGTCGCTTCTGCAGAAAAATATGCTCTTGACTCCTTTCTTGGCATTTAGAAAGCGTTTAAAAATGTCCTGTCTGGGGACATTGGTTATGTCCTGGTAGGCTTGTGAGTCGAGGAGACTATGGTTAAATTCATTAATAAACTTGGGTGCAACAAAATTGTCACATCGGAGTGTGAAGGGGCTAAAACCGCGAAAAACGTATGCAGAATTATGCCAAAGGAATTGTTCTATCTCCTCTACTCTTAGATGTGGCTCTAAATGAGCTTCTGGGAGAGCTAGAAGGCATCAGCTTTCGAATGGTGGCCAGCAATTACTGTCAGAGGTATATTTCCATACTCCCTGCCTGATAGTTTACAGGGTTGTCTGGACTGGATGTGCTGAGCCATATGAACTGGCAACCAATACTGCAAAAACGGAGCTGTTTCTTTTAGCGAGGAGATACAAGATTACCGCTTGTACTGCAACAGGGTGGCCATCGGTTCTCGCCAAGGGTGGTATAACGGTTTCATAAAATTACAGTCCAACCGATTCTCCTCTATAGGGTAGGTTTATGGTGGGGAAGAGAATAACACGTTAACGTTATTTGTTGTGTGCTCAATGGTGCTATGGAAATGTTTGACCTTGCTTGTGGTTCGGGAGCACTATTTTAATATTAATATCATCGGGCTCCCGGGACATACAGGTGGCAATTATCGCACTGACTTCCTAGCGTGCAAGGGTACAACTGAACTGAACTTAGGTGGATAGAGGAAATACAGAGATGGAACTCGAGTAAGCTAAGCAAACTCTGGGCGAATACTACTTCGCCGAAACTGAAAAGCAAGCGGTCTGCTAAAATAATTTGGTTCACCAAGGTTCATCTACCAATGGTGATTGGAAATTTGACGGATCACTCTTCAATCGGAGTCCATGCGGTATGTCTTAGTATAGTGAAAATTTCCTGGAGCATTATCTGACAATTTCTTATTTGTAAAACACAAATTAAAATAAAACCAGTGAATTCAGGTTCTTAGAGTGTCTCTCCTGGACATTTCCGCAACACTATCAAAGCGCAGAACATCAACAATATACCCAATAGATGTCCAATGAACCTATCCCTAACTTTAGATCCGATTGGCACCCTCTTTTCCGATATTCATATCATTTAGAGTGGTGCCGGATTTTCGATTTCACTCAGACATGAAAAAACAAAATTGTTAAAAAAGGTTTGATTATAGATATGAGATGGACATTACTAAAGGTTCCTTCCGTGAAATGAAACTGCACTGATTATAAAAATTTTATAAATATAAAAGAACTATTCAGACTTTCCCAAGAGGTAGAATAAATTTGAGACTGTACTTTCTTACACAGAAACTTTTCGAAAACCGCATTGGGCCTCTTTGATCCGAAATATAAAACCAACTTCAAAAACTTTGGGCAGCCTAATGCATGTATATTCTGCATCTTGAATGCAAATGTGTGTATGCCACTTATTCGTGGTACTGCAATAAGCGCAACCAACATTGCAATTACCCAACGGTAAGCAAAGAGCGGAGCTTTGTTTATTCTTTGTTACTCTGCTTTGGCTAATTAAAAATTAAGCACATTGAGCATCCAAACACAAGTAAAAGCTTAAATTTCATTCATATAAGTAACAGCAATAACAACAATGTACTAACTAACGCTAAGCGCCGATTCGAAGAGTTGTTGTATTGTGGCTCTTTGAAATACCCTGCAGAAAAATTCTGCGATTAGTCTGTGAAGAGATTCATAGCGATTACCTTCTAATAGGTTTGCATTGGGGTTAAAAGAATAAACTACGAAATTTTGTTGAACCGAAAATCTAAGGCTGCTCGAATTTCATTTTATACTAATGACACATATCGCCTAAGCGCTTCTGACTGTTTCGTAACAAGTCAAGCCAGTTTACCCGTTTCACGATAACAGACGGCAGTTGGGAGCACTAACGTATATCAAGTATTACTCCTTTTGCCTTACCTAACTCTGTGCAGGTCTGGCAGTTCCTCTGCCAAATACGGGTGGCGAAATAATCTTTTGGACGCATCGTCTTCATCCTATCGCATTAATGATCCAGCCTGCAAAGCTTTTGAGCATTTACTCGTTGCACATTTTTCATATTTGCGTAGATGTTTTCACTTGAGCACTCGAAGAGTCATCTTATCTTCTCTCTACGCGGTCCATGATCACATGCCGTATGTCAGCACAGGTATGATAAGCGAATGCTCCATCATAAGTTTTAAAAAATGGAACGAAAGGGAGTCGGCTTTTCAGAAGCCTCATTTTTTTTCGAATGGCTTGGAGAGGTTCTTTCCAATCCGCACGGAGCTGGTGGTATTGATAAACGTTATTTGGTAGAGCCATATTAATTTTTCATACAAAGCGGCATACATGGAACTCTTTTTAGCGTTGTCAAAGACTGTTTTGAAGTCGACAAGAAAATACTGAGAGTCGGTTATCTTATTGCGAGCCTTTTCCACTATTAGGCGCATCGAGAAGATTTCGTCTGAGGTAGATTGGTCGCTAGTATGTCATTAATCGGATCCACGACTTTGAACCTACTGTCATTTATAAAAGTTTGCTTCGATTATGGATCATAAAACGTAATACGGCCCAAATCTGAAACCGCACTGATAAGGTCCAATCAGTTGGTTGATTTTGGTATTTCGCACAGGACGCTAGTTTTCGCTGAGAGCTTTTCATGGCAGAAATACGCTCGGAGTGCTTGCCAAACACTCCCGAGGGGCGACCCCGCTTAGAAAAATTTTCTTCTAATTGAAAAAAACTTGTTTCTCAATTCTGATGTGTCTTTGGCCGGGACGTGAACATAGGATCTTCGTTGTGGATGGCGGAGCACGCACACACTACGGCAGTCGCTCAGTATTATTTAATTATAAAGGCGGGGGCAATCAGCATATGTATTTTCTTGTTTCTCATTCAAGGAGGTATTGCCCTTATTTCCAGGTAACGTCTTCGGTTTTGTACTCAGTTGAGCAGAGCTCACAGAGTATATTAACTTTGAGTGGACAACGGTTGGTTGTACAGGTATAAAGGAATCGAGATAGATATAGACTTCCATATATCAAAATCATCAGGATCGAAAAAAAATTTGATTGAGCCATGTCCGTCCGTCCGTCCGTCCGTTAACACGATAACTTGAGTAAATTTTGAGGTATCTTGATGAAATTTGGTATGTGGGTTCCTGAGTACTCATCTCAGATCGCTATTTAAAACGAACGATATCGGACTGTAACCACGTCCGCTTTTTCGATATCGAAAATTTCGAAAAACCGAAAAAGTGCGATAATTCATTACCAAAGACGGATAAAGCAATGAAGCTCGGTAGGTGAGTTGAACTTATGATGCAGAATAGAAAATTAGTAAAATTTTGGACAATAGGCGTAGCACCGCCCACTTTTAAAAGAAGGTAATTTAAAAGTTTTGCAAGCTGTAATTTGGCAGTCGTTGAAGATATCGTGATGAAATTTGGCAGGAACGTTACTCCTATTACTATATGTATGCTTAATAAAATTAGCAAAATCGGAGAACGACCACGCCCACTTTTAAGAAAAAAAATTTTTTAAGTCAAATTTTAACAAAAAATTTAATATCTTTACAGTATATAAGTAAATTATGTCAGCATTCAACTCCAGTAATGATATAGTGCAACAAAATACAAAAATAAAAGAAATTTTCAAAATGGGCGTGGCTCCGCCCGTTTTCATTTAATTTGTCTAGGATACTTTTAATGCCATAAGTCAAACAAAAATTAACCAATCCTTGTGAAATTTGGTAGGGTCTTAGACTCTAGGACGATAACTTATTTCTGTGAAAAAGGCCGAAATCGGTTGAAGCCACGCCCAGTTTTTATATACAGTCGACCGTCTGTCCTTCCGCTCAGCGGAACTAAACTTAGTTCACTTACTTATCTGAACTCACTTTCTATTGGTATAAAAATCGGCCGAAATCCGACTATGACCACGCCCACTTTTTCGATATCGAAAATTACGAAAAAGGAAAAAATGCCATAATTCTGTAGCAAATATGCAAAAAGGGATGAAACTTGGCAATTGGATTGGTTTATTGACGCAAAATATAACTTGAGAAAAAACTTTGTAAAATGGGTATGACACCTACCATATTAAGTAGAAGAAAATGAAAAAGTTCTGCAGGGCGAAATAAAAGACCCTTGAAATCTTGACAGGAATACTATTCGTGATATTACATATATAAATAAATTAGCGGTATCCAACAGATGACGTTCTGGGTCACCCTGGTCCACATTTTGATCGATATCTGGAAAACGCCTTCACATATACAACTAAGGGCCACTCCCTTTTAAAACCCTCATTAATACTTTTAATTTGATACCCATATCGTACAAACATATTCTAGAGTCACCCCTGGTCCACCTTTATGGCAACATCTCGGAAATGCGACCACTTATAGAAGCAAGGGCCACTCCCTTTTAAAAAGACTCATTAACACCTTTCATTTGATACTCATATCGTACAAACATATTCTAGAGTCACCCCTGATCCACCTTTATGGCTATATCTCGAAAAGACGTCCACATATAGAACTAAGGCCCACTCCCTTTTAAAATACTTATTAACACATTTCGTTTGATACCCATATCGTACAAACAAATTCTAGGGTCACCCCTGGTCCACGTTTATGGCGATATCTCGAAACGGCGTCCAGCTATGGAACTAAGGATCACTCCCTTTTAAAATACTCATTAACCCCTTTCATTTGATACCCATATCGTACAAATAAATTCTAGGGTCAGCCCTGGTCCACCTTTATGGCGATATCCCTAAATGGCGTCCACCTATAGAACTATGGCCCACTCCCTCATAAAATACCCTTTAATACCTTTCATTTGATACACATGTCATACAAACACATTCCAGGGTACCCTCGGTCCATTATCCTACATGGTTATTTTCCCTTATGTTGTCGCCATATCTCCCAACTGAGTATGTAGTGTTCAGTTACACCCGAACTTAACCTTCCTTACTTGTTATTTAATCATTCCTGTTCCAATTCCTTTTATTGCTCCTATTGCTATGATTTTTCGCCGTTGTTTTCTTATTCGATTCCTATTCCTATTACCATATAATTCTAATTCCGGTTCTCATTCCTATTCCTATTTTCCTATTCCCATTACTACGCATCCACCTCCTCTCTTTCTTCTACTGCCTCTTACCTCACTATCCCACTTTCTCTCCCGCGGTTGTATGATGCCTAAATCAATTATTAGATAGTTAGGTGGCCGCCATGCTGTGATGGTGGCGCGTTCTGTCTACCACGCCGAATATCCTGGGTTCACGCCACAGGAAAAGCAACATCGAAAATCTTTTTTAAGCGGGGTCACTCCTCGGCAGCGATTTGGTATTCACTCCAAGTATATTTCTGTCATGTAAAACTTCTCAGTGAAAAGTCATCTACCTTGCAGATGCTCTTCAGAGTAGGCGTAAAACATATAAGACCCGTCCCGCCAAGATGCTGGGCCTAAAATCTCTTCGGAGGTTACGGCGCCTTACATTTATTTACTTTTTTGTTTAGTCCCGTATGCATTCCAGACTAGTCGCATTAATTGCAGGGATTTTCTGAATGATAGTATGTATACATGTATGTATGTAGCACAAAACACAGAACAAGAGCCCTGAAAGTGGTGTTGACGCTACGCTTGTCATGTGGCAAGCGAATTGTGGCTGCCACAGTGGCAATACAACAACAACATATGGCTATGTAGATGCATTATTTAATAGCTGCAAGCAGACAAAACGCTTTCAGCGACTGGCCACAGACAGTGGCATTCCTACTTACACAATTAAATTTCACATAAACTGAGCTTTAATTTAATTGAATGTATTATAAAGTGTAAAAGTTTTTAATGTGAATGGGGTGTAAGTAGTAACACCTATTATTTTATTGTTGTTGTAATTTGTTTGCTTGGAAAAATAATTTTGGAAATCAACTTCTTAATTTAATTATTAAATATTTCTTAGAGGATTGAATAAAGGACTTAAATGCTCTGACAGTTGCCAAGTACATTTAGATAGATAGTAAGATGAAGAGAGATGATAGGAAGTAGATGTGCTTCTGGCTAGGTAGTTAAATACTTAATATCACCTTGTTCCTGCCCTCTTGGAAAGGTTGGCAATGTAGTAAGATGGAGGTTGATTAGTTAGGCGCATTCCTTATATACTTGAACCGTAACTCAGCGTTTTCGTTGTATTAAGGGCTTGCAACCTAAAGAAATAATTTTTTTTATAAAACTGCATAAAATGCCTCGATGAGGCAAAATCATTTTCCAAATACTTTGGCAAAGATACCAAGGAACACATTGACCTATAACGTCCGCATCTTAATTAGGTTTGTAGGCCTGTCCAGCGTATGAAGTATTCATAAAGTTAAAACGGACTATATATCCCCTATGGCAATTCCCCTTGCGAACTACTTACCAAATCGTGTTATGTGGTAAGAAGCAAATAAAAGAAGGATAACTTTTTCGCAGGTTCTGAAGATAGGCTTTTATGGATGGAATGTGAAGTTGGCCGGAAATATTTCCAAATTCTTAAAGTCACTTCGATATATTTGCGACTATGAGGTGAAAAATGTATTGATAGCCCATGAAATCACCGGTAGTTAAACTGTCTTTAATAGAAAGGCAGTTCTTAGAACACACGGAGCTACAACACTACAAATCCAAGGTAACAAGCAGTTTCAACAGTGTTGGACTAACGATGCTGCTTTTAGAGGCGTAGGTTCCGCATTACACTTGAAAAGATGGTCGGTGTCATGCGGGGGATCATCGCATTCAGGACATACATTTGTTGGGGTTGATTAAGGACAAATAAGAGTTCAACCAATTACATTATACAGTACGAAGTTGGGCCAGAGTGACACCTGTCTTATTTGGTAGTTTGCTTTCTTCTTTGCTTATAAGTTTACTGTTTCTGTGTGGATTAAGCTTAGGGCCCTGCCATGCTTATCTGGATCAAACGGCTGTGTAGGCAGGTGATGTATCTCATAATAGTTCTTAACTAGATGTTTTTGCAAAACCGCCTGCTCAGCATATCTTTATGCTCTTTTATGTTTAGATATTTAGCCTCACTATGTAGATGATGCTCAGGCGCATCAGAAAGGGTCCTGTAGCAGGTATGAATACAGGGTTTTGGCACACCTACAATTTTTCCAAAGTGTGTTTTTTAGACCAGGTGACAAGAATGGCAACGCGTAGCACATGCGCGTCCGGCCAACTACTTTGAAAGTTACTAGCAGCATTTCTATATCTTTTCCCCAAATGATGCCTGATACAACTTCGTAGGCATGCGCTTTGAAGGTAGGAGTGTTACCGGACGTTCTCACTTCGATCTTTGGGTGAGTGACAGTTGGTAGCGTAACAGGTCGACGTAACATCCACTATTTGCATCATATGAGCCTTCCACGTCGTAACCAGAAGGACCGTGGATTTGGTCAGTGATAATACTAGGTTGAGGGAGGTGAAGAAATTAGTTAGGCTAGGTGAATAGATATTTATTTTTTAAACTAATTCGTTTATTGAAGGGCCTGGTCTTGTTGCTGTTATCGCGCAGTCGTCGGCATAGGTAATGAAAGCATCTCCTTGTGATGGCGAAGGCAGCTTTGATATGTGGAAAATAATAAATGTCGGGACAGGACACCAATCTGTGGCACTGCTGTTGAATTCTCCTCGGTTTTGAGGTGTCGCTTCTAAAATGAATCGACAAACGTTGGGGTATTTGATCAATCTAGCTGGCCAAAATTAAACAGCGGATAACTGATGTTCAAAAGCAGTTGTCTCACTTCATTGTTATGAAAAGAAATATTTGACAGCAAATTCACGGTGTTCCGCGCAGAATTTTTATGGATCGGGCCCCCGGTTTCGGATGAACCCGGGGTAATTTTTTGGCATTACATGTGGTATGTCAATATGGGTATCAAACGAAAGGTATTTTAATCCCCATTTCTATTGAGATTTTTAAGTAGGGTTGCCTCTTAGGGCTGCCATCTCAGCTTCTTTTTTATATTTCTTTGTATATCCACTACCATCTCGGAAACGGGTTAACCGATTTAAATCAAATTTCGTACATCGATATAGTATTACATTTAAAAACTTTTCACCTAGGTGTTGCCACTGAAGATGTTTTCACAAGGTTGCCACCTTTTGCCAATAAGGGTATCAGTCTCTTACAAAATTGATCACCACTCAAAAATCGCGGGTATGCGCAGCCGTTTTTGTTTTTAAACTTTGAAACAAACATAAGCTTATATATTGCCAAAAAAGTACTGACATGATATGCCATGAAAAAAATATATAACTTTTTGTTTGCAAAGTTTTTAAAAAAGTTTAATATTGAAAAGTGGTAGTATTACAAGTAGAATAACACAGTTAAAACATGCGGTATAAAAAATTTAACATGTGAATTAAAAACACATTTACCTGGATAAAAGAAAATGTAACTAGATTTGATTAAAGCTAAACAAGTGAACAAGTATTTAGGTTAGAAATGTATATTGCTTTTTAATCCAAAAATACATCGAACTGCACACAATTTTTATACAACTTAAGATGTGCGCGGCTAGCTCCGTCGACACAAGCACCGTCCTATGAATGGTTTTTTGCTGCTTTGGTCCATAATCTATCTGAATTTTGATGCCATTTAGCGCGGTGGTAGTGCTTTGCAGATTCTTAAAGCCATGCTGATAGCTTTGCGAAGGTTTGCAGTGAAACTAGGGAGCAGGACGATTTCCAACGTCTTCACTACTGGCGAGAGAAGTGATATCGATCGAAATAGCCCAACTTCGTTAGGTTTTCTAAATTTTAAAAGTGAAGTTATCATTGCCATTTTCCATTCTTGGGAATGACAAAGGATTTTGATGAAAAGTTGAGCACGGTCGTCAGGTAGCTTACCCTCTCATCGCCAAGATGTTCCAGCATTTGCATGGTTATTCGCTCTGGATCTATTGATTAAGAGGGTTTGGTTTTTTAATGGCTTCTTGTGGAAGTGATTGTGACGAGCGGCACGGCAAGCTTGTGCTACTCGTCTGCACAACGTCTTGCCTTGTCGTCTAAAGAATGCAGTACAAAATTCCGGCAGAAAGCGCTAACGCGTTTTTTGAGCTCGACAGAGATTACAGTTGAGGTTCCTGATGTGAGGGTCTGTAGGGTCGATTTAGTTTTTCTACCGGACGAAGTAGACGTGATGACTGAGATCATTCGGAATGGGGAGAGCAGCGAAAGATTGATTAATGAAAGTTGTATAGTCTTCTCAATTTGCTTGCTAAAATTAATAAAAGTCCGACTTTCAGAGTTGATGAAATTTGCTGATCGCTGTACTGTGAGAGGTACGAGCAGGTGGTCTGATGTTAAGGTAAGCAACGGCTGCCATACATCGCAGTTTATTTATAGGTACTGCGCTGACAATGGAAACGTCCGGCGATCTGTAACAGTTACTTGCGTTTCGAGTGTGGACATCGCCATTTATAGTGCAGAAACTCGTATTGTTGTTGTGTTAATGATAAAGATACTTCCTGAAGGTTTTGGGGAGTGTTGTCGATGTAGATGGCCCTTTGCCGGATATAAATCCGGTAGATTCCGATAAAAAAGCGCCATTAAGGTAATAGCCCGATCATCTCGGGAACGATTAACATGACAACATTAAACCTCCTAGGCCATCCCGCCAACACCCGATATTACCCTGAGGAACTTGGGGTCGCCAGAACCTCGCCGGCTATGTGTATGGCACATTCATAATTGTAGCAGGATCCCCCTCATTTAGGTGAGGTTGACAATTGGGTTGCGGAAGCTAGTATTTTGTATTTGCTGTGCTTGCTCCCTGTCTCTGGTGTCAGGGCTGCATACCTTAAGGCGCAAAGCAGGGTTTTGTTCCTGTTAACGTGACATGTTATTGTAATGTTGTTTTTGTCAAGTTTCACTACTGAGAGTATTCAAGAAAATTGGAATTCCCTAATAACCTTTCAAGTTTACTTTATTTAAATTTCCAAGGAAAATATGAAAACGCCACTGAGTTCCTTTTGAGCTTCGTTAAATAAAACAAAATGTGAGTTAAATTAATCGCTTCAATAAGCTGCAAATACTTTCAACACGCACACAATTATATGGAAAAAGGAACTGTACACAAATATTCACAAGCAATTTGAAGTGTCCTAACCAATGCTTACCACTCTATTAACACTCTTCCTACCCATCTGTTGTGCTGATTCCCTATTGAATTATGTACATGCTTCACAGAAGTTGGGCGTATTTTTCAATTATTTGTATTAATGGCGTCTGGCTCGTTAGTTAACAAAATAAAAATAAATAGATTTAGACATAAAAAGAATATCGACAAAATAAAAAGCAAAAAAAAAAAAAAAAAATTTCGACTTAATTTGTTTCTCAATTTGTGCTGGCGCCATTTGGCTTCATTCGCCCGCACACAGGTTCACACGTGCACACACACACACAATCACAACGATCTCTATTTTTGTATAAAATTTGTTTGTTTATTTTTGTTATGCTCACACCTTTCTAATCTTTTTTCTTGCCACTGTATGAAGGGTATGTGGCAGTTTGCCAAGCCTGAGTCGACGCGTGTTCGTACGCACTTGGGCACGTGACTCTTTAAAGAATGTTTTTGTATGCTCATTTGAATTTCTTCTTATTTGTTTTAAAAAGCCCATCCACCTTCTGATAGAAAAAGCATATGACGCAGAACAAAATTATAGAATTATCGTTTTCATGTTAAGTGAGTTGTAATGATTTGCTATTCAAAACAAGTAAGGAAGGCTAAGTTCGGGTGTAACCGAACATTACATACTCAGCTGAGAGCTTTGGAGACAAAATAAGGGAAAATCACCATTTAGCAAAATGAACCTAGGGTAACCCTGGAATGTGTTTGTATGACATGTGTGTCAAGTGAAAGGTGTTAATGATTATTTAAAACGTAGTGGCCTTAGTTCTATAGGTGGACGCCTTTTCGAGATATCGCAATAAGGGTGGGCCAGGGGTGACTCTAAAATGTGTTTGTACGATATGGGTATCAAATTAAAAGTATTAATGAGGGTTTTAAAAGCGAGTGGCCCTTAGTTGTATATGTGAAGGCGTTTTCGAGATATCGACCAAAATGTGGACCAGGGTGATCCAGAACATCTTCTGTCGGGTATCGCTAATTTATTTATATATTTCATACCACGAACAGTATTCCTGCCAAGATTCCAAGGGCTTTTGATTTCGCCCTGCAGAACTTTTTCATTTTATTCTACTTAATACGGTAGTTGCCACAACCCATTTTACAAAGTTTTTTTTTAAGTTATATTTTGCGTCAATAAACCAATCTAATTACCATGTTTCATCTCTTTTTTCATATTTGGTATAGAATTATGGCATTTTTTTCATTTTTCGTAATTTTCGATATGGGAAAAGTGGGCGTGGTCATTGTCGTATTTCGGCCATATTTTATACCAAGATAAAGTGACTAGAACTAAGTTTAGTTAAGATATATCGTTTTTTGCGCAAGTTATCGAGTTAACGGTCGAGCGGAAGGACAGACCGTCGACTGTGTATAAAAACTGAGCGTGGCTTCAACCGATTTCACCCATTTTCACAGAAAACAGTTATCGTCATAGAATCTATGCACGTACCAAATTTCACGAGGATTGGTAAATTTTTGTTCGACTTATGGCCTTAAAAGTATTCTAGACGAATTAAATGAAAAAGGGTGTAGTTACGCCCATTTTGAAATTTTGTTGCACCATATCATTACTGGAGTCGAATGTTGACATAATTTACTTTTATACTGTAAAGGTATTAAATTTTTTGTTAAAATTTGACTTAAAAATTTTTTTTTTTAAATGTGGGCGTGTTCGTCATCCGATTTCGCTAATTTTTTTTAGCGCACATATAGTAATAGGAGGAACGTGCCTACCAAATTTCATCATGATATCTTCAACTACTGCCAAATTATAGCTTACAAAACTTTTAAATTACCTTCTTTTAAAAGTGGGCGGTGGCACGCCCATTGTCCAAAATTTTTCTAATTTTCTATTTTGCGTCATAAGGTCAACGCACCTACCAAGTTTCATCGCTTTATCCGTCTTTTGTAATGAATTATCGCACTTTTTCGGTTTTTCGAAATTTTCGATATCGAAAATGTGGCCGTGGTTGTAGTCCGATTTCGTTCATTTTAAATAGTAATGAGCGCCCTGGAACCTACATACCAAATTTCATCAAGACGCCTCAAAATTTACTCAAGTTATCGTGTTTACAGACGGACGGACAGACGGACATGACTAAATGAATTTCTTTTTTCACCCAGATCATTTTGATATATAGAAGTCTATATCTATCTCGATTAGTTTATGCCGTTACGGATTACCGTTATGCGAACAAAGTTAATATACTCTGTGAGCTCTGCTCAGCTGAGTATAAATATAAAAAAATTCCCCAAAGGTTAACGAGCATTGTCATATATTTAAATTTATCGCATTGCTGGGTTTCATCAATTTTTTTGATAACAGAAAAGGGAGAAAAATCTTGTGTATAAAAAAAATATATCTAATATATCTAATCTAATATATATATTATAAATGGCAAAGTTTGGATGTGAAGATGTTTGGATGTTTGGATGTTTGGATGTTTGGATGTTTGTCCAGACGTTTGTCTTTGTGACTCAATAACGCAAGAACGGCTGGACCGATTTGGATGAAATTTTGCACACATATAGCCAATATTCTAGAAGGATCTACTAGCTATATATTTTTCAAAAGGGGCGTGGTCTCCGCCCCCTAGGAACAGTTATAATTTAATTATTATATTTTTTCGTCTTTGCGACTGAATCACGCCAGAATGGCTACACGGATTTTGATGAAATTTGGGACACAGACAGTGGTCTACTAGCGAAATTTTTTTCGAACATGGAAAGAGGGGTGGGGGTCCCACGACCCCTTCGAGAAATAATCTAATATATATTATAAATGGCAAAGTTTGGATGTGAAGATGTTTGGATGTTTGGATGTTTGGATGTTTGGATGTTTGTCCAGACGTTTGTCTTTGTGACTCAATAACGCAAGAACGGCTGGACCGATTTGGATGAAATTTTGCACACATATAGCCAATATTCTAGAAGGATCTACTAGCTATATATTTTTCAAAAGGGGCGTGGTCTCCGCCACCTAGGAACAGTTATAATTTAATTATTATATTTTTTCGTCTTTGCGACTGAATCACGCCAGAATGGCTACACGGATTTTGATGAAATTTGGGACACAGACAGTGGTCTACTAGCGAAATTTTTTTCGAACATGGAAAGAGGGGTGGGGGTCCCACGACCCCTTCGAGAAATAATTTTTCAATAATTTTTACACATTATAACTTTACATATACTGGCCTTCACCAATATCACAGACTCAAGGGGTCAAATAAGTCGAGGGCTTACAAAGTAAGCAGTGACACCCTCCGCCCGCCCCCCTTTATCACCACCTCTGGTGTAAAATCTATAAATTGTTATAACTCAATATAAATTTTCTTCTAAATCAATAGTTTTTGGTATCTGGTACATACAGAACGAGATCTAGACAATTTTGGAGGAACGATCAGTGGTCCTCTCCTCTACTCCCGCCATCCGCCCTCCATCAATTGTTTTTATTAGCACGCTTTTATTAGCTTTACCTGTATGTTTCTATGTAACTTTTTATTCGCTCCAATGCGCCTGCTGCCTTATTAACATGGTTTTATAATTAGCTTCATCTTATTTGTAATCCCGTAAGGGTCATATCGAGACCCTTCCGGGATCATTTCTGGATGGTTTTCGGGATCGGTCCGGGATTACGCCGGGGTAATTTCGGGACTTTTTCAGGACTATTTCGGGATCATTTTGGGACCCTTCCGGGATCATTTCTGTATAGTTTTCGGGATCCGTCCGGGATCCCGTCGGGGTTATTTTGGGACATTTTTGGGACTATTCCGGAATCATTTCGGGACTATTTCGCGATCGTTTGGGGACCCTTCCGGCATCATTTCTGGATGGTTTTCGGGATCCGTCCGGGATCCCGTCGGGGTACTTTCGGGATCATTTGCGTACCTTCGAGAGATAAATTCTTGATGGTTTCCGGAATCATTACGGGACTTTTTCGGGGTTATTTTGGGTCCCTTTAGACATCATTTCTGGATGGTCCTCGGGATTCGTCCGGCATCCCGTCGGGGTCATTTCGGGACTTTTTCGCGACTAATACGGGATCATTCGGCATCATTTCTGGATGGTTTTCGGGATCCGTTTGGAACCCTTTCGGCATCATTTCTGGATGGTTTTCGGGATCCGTCCGGGATCCCGTCGGGGTCATTTCGGGACTTTTTCGGGATCATTTTGGGGCTCTTCCGGCATCATTTCTGGATAGTTTTCGGGATCCGTCCGGGATCCCGTCGGGGTCATTTCGGGACTTTTTCGCGACTAATACGGGATCATTTTGGAACCCTTTCGGCATCATTTCTGGATGGTTTTCGGGATCCGTCCGGGATCCCGTCGGGGTCATTTCGGGACTTTTTCGGGATCATTTGGGGGCTCTTCCGGCATCATTTCTGGATGGTTTGCGGGATCCGTCCGGGATCTCGCCGGGGTCATTTGGGGACTTTTTCAGGATCATTTGGGGGCTCTTCCGGCATCATTTCTGGATGGTTTGCGGGATCCGTCCGGGATCTCGCCGGGGTCATTTGGGGACTTTTTCAGGATCATTTGCGGACCCTTTCGGCATCATTTCTGGATAGTTGCCGGGATCCGTTCGGGATCCCGTCACGGTCATTTCGGGACTATTAGGGGGTCATTTGAGAACCTTTCCGGCATCATTTCTATATAGTTTTCGGAATCCTTTCGGGATCCCGTCAGGGTCATTTCGGGGTTTTTTCGGGATCATTTAAGGATGTCTTTCAGGATTAGTCCGGGAACCCGTCAGGGTAATTTCTGGACTTTTCCGAGACTATTTCGGGATCATTTTGGGACCTTCCCAAGATCATTTCTGGATGGATTTCGGGATTTGTCCGGGATGCCGTCAGGGTAATTTTGGGGCTATTAGGTTTGCATTTGAGGACCTTTCCGGCATCACTTCTGGATGGTTTTCGGTATCCGTTCAGGATCCCGTCGGAATAATTGCGGGATTTTTTCGGGATCATTGGGGTCCCTTCCGACATCATTTCTGGATGGTTTTTGGGATTCGTCCGGCATCCCGTCGGGGTCATTTCGGAACTTTTTCTCGACTAATACGGGATCAGTTGCGGGCCCTTTCGGTATAATTTCTGGATAGTTGTCGGGATCTGTTCGGGATCCCGTCAGGGTCTTTTCGGAACTATTGGGAGATCATTTGAGGACCTTTCCGGCATCATTTCTGGTTAGTTTTCGGGATCCTTTCCGTGTCCTATCAGGGTCATTTCGGGACTTTTTCGGCATCATTTAAGATTGGTTTTCCGGGATGCCGTCAGGGTCATTTTGAGACTATTAGGTGATCATTTGAGGACCTTTCCGGCATCACTTCTGGATGGTTTTCGGTATCCGTTCAGGATCCCGTCGGAGTAATTGCGGGACTTTTTCGGGATCATTTGGTGTCCCTTCCGGCATCATTTCTGGATGGTTTTTGGGATTAGTTCGGCATCCCGTCGGGGTCATTTCGGGACTTTTTCTCGACTAATACGGGATCATTTGCGGGCCCTTTCGACATCATTTCTAGATAGTTGTCGGGATCCGTTCGGGATCCCGTCAGGGTCTTTTCGGAACTATTAGGAGATCATTTGAGGACCTTTCCGGCATCATTTCTGAAAAGTTTTCGGGATCCTTTCGGGGTCCAGTCAGGGTCATTTCGGGATAATTTAGAGATGGCTTTCAGGATCCGGTCGGGGTCATTTAGGGGTGCGTTCGAGATCCCGTCAGGGTCATTTCGGGACTATATCGGGATCATTTCTGGATGGTTTATGGGATCCGTCCATGACCCCTTAAGGGTAATTTCGGGACTATTAGGTGATCATTTGAGGACCTTTCTGGCATCACTTCTGGATGATTTTCGGTATCCGTTCGGGATCCCGTCGAAATCAATGCGGGACTTTTTCGGAATCATTTGGGATTTCTTCCGGCATCATTTCTGGATGGTTTTCGAGATTTGTCCGGGATCCCGTCGGGGTTATTTCGGGACCTTTTCGGGGCTAATACGGGATCATTTGGGGATCCTGTAGGGGTCGTTTCGTGACTCTTTCTGTATTATTTCGGGATCATTTTGGGATCCTTTCGGCATAATTTCTTGATGGTTTGACGGATCCATCAGGGTCATTTCGGGACCATTTTGGGAACATTTGGGGAACTTTCGAGATCATTTCTGGATCCGTCCGGGATGCCGTAGGAGCCATTTCCGGATTTTTTGTTACTTTTCCGGGATAGTTTTTGCACCCTTCCGGGATCATTTCTGGATCTGTGCGGGATCCCATCTGGGTCATTTCCGGACTATTTCGGGACCATTTTGGGATCCTTCCGGAATCATTTCTGTATGGTTTTCGCGATCCGTGGTGGATCCCCTGGGAGCCACTTCGGAACTTTTTCTGGAGTATGTCGGGATAATTTAGGGACCCTTCCTGGATATTTTCTGGATGGTTTTTGAGATCCGCCCGGGAGCCCGTCAGGGTCATTTCGGAACCTTTTCGGGATCATTTTGGAACACCTTCAGGGATCATTTCTGTGTGGTTCTCTGGATACGTCTAGAATCGTGTCGCTGTATTTCGGGTTTTTTTGGGACTATTCGGGGAACTTTTGGAGACCCTTTCGGGGCATTTCTGGATGGTTTTCGGGATCCGTCCGCGATAGCGTGGGGGTAATTTCATAGCTTTTTCTGGATAATTTCGGGATCATTTGGGATCCTATCAGGTTATCAGCTCATTTAGTTCTTTTTTTTACTCAATTACAAAAATAAAATGCATTAGACAGAAAACAAAATTTTATACAGATAATAAGTAGGCTAACGCGAATAGCCCATATATTTAAATTTCTCCTTGCGGACGGGGCCGCGGGTAAAGGCTAGTATATATTATAAATGGCAAAGTTTGGATGTGAAGATGTTTGGATGTTTGGATGTTTGGATGTTTGGATGTTTGTCCAGACGTTTGTCTTTGTGACTCAATAACGCAAGAACGGCTGGACCGATTTGGATGAAATTTTGCACACATATAGCCAATATTCTAGAAGGATCTACTAGCTATATATTTTTCAAAAGGGGCGTGGTCTCCGCCCCCTAGGAACAGTTATAATTTAATTATTATATTTTTTCGTCTTTGCGACTGAATCACGCCAGAATGGCTACACGGATTTTGATGAAATTTGGGACACAGACAGTGGTCTACTAGCGAAATTTTTTTCGAACATGGAAAGAGGGGTGGGGGTCCCACGACCCCTTCGAGAAATAATCTAATATATATTATAAATGGCAAAGTTTGGATGTGAAGATGTTTGGATGTTTGGATGTTTGGATGTTTGGATGTTTGTCCAGACGTTTGTCTTTGTGACTCAATAACGCAAGAACGGCTGGACCGATTTGGATGAAATTTTGCACACATATAGCCAATATTCTAGAAGGATCTACTAGCTATATATTTTTCAAAAGGGGCGTGGTCTCCGCCCCCTAGGAACAGTTATAATTTAATTATTATATTTTTTCGTCTTTGCGACTGAATCACGCCAGAATGGCTACACGGATTTTGATGAAATTTGGGACACAGACAGTGGTCTACTAGCGAAATTTTTTTCGAACATGGAAAGAGGGGTGGGGGTCCCACGACCCCTTCGAGAAATAATTTTTCAATAATTTTTACACATTATAACTTTACGTATACTGGCCTTCACCAATATCACAGACTCAAGGGGTCAAATAAGTCGAGGGCTTACAAAGTAAGCAGTGACACCCTCCGCCCGCCCCCCTTTATCACCACCTCTGGTGTAAAATCTATAAATTGTTATAACTCAATATAAATTTTCTTCTAAATCAATAGTTTTTGGTATCTGGTACATACAGAACGAGATCTAGACAATTTTGGAGGAACGATCAGTGGTCCTCTCCTCTACTCCCGCCATCCGCCCTCCATCAATTGTTTTTATTAGCACGCTTTTATTAGCTTTACCTGTATGTTTCTATGTAACTTTTTATTCGCTCCAATGCGCCTGCTGCCTTATTAACATGGTTTTATAATTAGCTTCATCTTATTTGTAATCCCGTAAGGGTCATATCGAGACCCTTCCGGGATCATTTCTGGATGGTTTTCGGGATCGGTCCGGGATTACGCCGGGGTAATTTCGGGACTTTTTCAGGACTATTTCGGGATCATTTTGGGACACTTCCGGGATCATTTCTGTATAGTTTTCGGGATCCGTCCGGGATCCCGTCGGGGTTATTTTGGGACATTTTCGGGACTATTCCGGAATCATTTCGGGACTATTTCGCGATCGTTTGGGGACCCTTCCGGCATCATTTCTGGATGGTTTTCGGGATCCGTCCGGGATCCCGTCGGGGTACTTTCGGGATCATTTGCGTACCTTCGAGAGATAAATTCTTGATGGTTTCCGGAATCATTACGGGACTTTTTCGGGGTTATTTTGGGTCCCTTTAGACATCATTTCTGGATGGTCCTCGGGATTCGTCCGGCATCCCGTCGGGGTCATTTCGGAACTTTTTCGCGACTAATACGGGATCATTCGGCATCATTTCTGGATGGTTTTCGGGATCCGTTTGGAACCCTTTCGGCATCATTTCTGGATGGTTTTCGGGATCCGTCCGGGATCCCGTCGGGGTCATTTCGGGACTTTTTCGGGATCATTTTGGGGCTCTTCCGGCATCATTTCTGGATAGTTTTCGGGATCCGTCCGGGATCCCGTCGGGGTCATTTCGGGACTTTTTCGCGACTAATACGGGATCATTTTGGAACCCTTTCGGCATCATTTCTGGATGGTTTTCGGGATCCGTCCGGGATCCCGTCGGGGTCATTTCGGGACTTTTTCGGGATCATTTGGGGGCTCTTCCGGCATCATTTCTGGATGGTTTGCGGGATCCGTCCGGGATCTCGCCGGGGTCATTTGGGGACTTTTTCAGGATCATTTGGGGGCTCTTCCGGCATCATTTCTGGATGGTTTTCGGGATCCGTCCGGGATCTCGTCGGGGTCATTTGGGGACTTTTTCGGGGTCATTTTGGGGCTCTTCCGGCATCATTTCTGGATGGTTTTCGGGATCCGTCCGGGATCCCATCAGGGTAATTTCGGGACTATTAGGGGATCATTTGGTAACCTTTCCGGCATCATTTCTGGATAATTTTCGGGATCCGTCCGGGATGCCGACGAGGTCATTTCGGGACTATTTCGGGATCATTTGGGATACCTACCGGCATCATTTCTGGATGGTTTTTGGGATTCGTCCGGGATCCCGTCGTGGTCATTTCGGGACTTTTTCTCGACTAATACGGGATCATTTGCGGACCCTTTCGGCATCATTTCAGGATAGTTGTCGGGATCCCGTGACGGTCATTTCGGGACTATTAGGGGATCATTTGAGGACCTTTCCGGCATCATTTCTGGATTGTTTTCGGAATCCTTTCGGGATACCGTCAGGGTCATTTTGGGACTATTTCGGGGCTAATACGGGATCATTTGAGGATCCGCTAGGGGTCGTTTCGTGACTTTTTCTGTTTTATTTCGGGATCATTTGGGGACCCTTCCGGCATAATTTCTTGATGGTTTGCCGGATCCATCAAGGTCATTTCGGAACCATTTTGGGATCATTTGGGGATCCTTCCGGGATCATTTCTGGATCTGTGCGGGATCCCATCTGGGTCATTTCCCGACTATTTCGGGATCATTTTGGGATCCTTCCGGAATCATTTCTGTATGGTTTTCGCGATCCGTCATTGATTCCCTCGGAGCCATTTCGGAACTTTTTCTGGAGTATGTCGGGGTCATTTGGGGACTTTTTCGGGATCATTTGGGGGCTCTTCCGGCATCATTTCTGGATGGTTTTCGGGATCCGTCCGGGATTCCGTCGGGGTCATTTCGGGACTTTTTCGCGACTAATACGGGATCATTTGGGAACCCCTTCGGCATCATTTCTGGATGGTTTTCGGGGTCTGTCCGGGATCCCATCAGGGTAATTTCGGATATATTAGGGCTCATTTGTGGACCTTTCCGGCATCATTTCTGGATAGTTTTCGGTATCCGTCCGGGATGCCGACGAGGTCGTTTCGGGATTATTTCGGGATCATTTGGGATACCTACCGGCATCATTTCTGGATGGTTTTTGGGATTCGTCCGGGATCCCGTCGGGGTTATTTCGGGACTTTTTCTCGACTAATACGGGATCATTTGCGGACCCTTTCGGCATCATTTCTGGATAGTTGCCGGGATCCGTTCGGGATCCCGTCACGGTCATTTCGGGACTATTAGGGGGTCATTTGAGAACCTTTCCGGCATCATTTCTATATAGTTTTCGGAATCCTTTCGGGATCCCGTCAGGGTCATTTCGGGGTTTTTTCGGGATCATTTAAGGATGTCTTTCAGGATTAGTCCGGGAACCCGTCAGGGTAATTTCTGGACTTTTCCGAGACTATTTCGGGATCATTTTGGGACCTTCCCAAGATCATTTCTGGATGGATTTCGGGATTTGTCCGGGATGCCGTCAGGGTAATTTTGGGGCTATTAGGTTTGCATTTGAGGACCTTTCCGGCATCACTTCTGGATGGTTTTCGGTATCCGTTCGGGATCCCGTCAGGGTCTTTTCGGAACTATTAGGAGATCATTTGAGGACCTTTCCGGCATCATTTCTGAAAAGTTTTCGGGATCCTTTCGGGGTCCAGTCAGGGTCATTTCGGGATAATTTAGAGATGGCTTTCAGGATCCGGTCGGGGTCATTTAGGGGTGCGTTCGAGATCCCGTCAGGGTCATTTCGGGACTATATCGGGATCATTTCTGGATGGTTTATGGGATCCGTCCATGACCCCTTAAGGGTAATTTCGGGACTATTAGGTGATCATTTGAGGACCTTTCTGGCATCACTTCTGGATAATTTTCGGTATCCGTTCGGGATCCCGTCGAAATCAATGCGGGACTTTTTCGGAATCATTTGGGATTTCTGCCGGCATCATTTCTGGATGGTTTTCGGGATTTGTCCGGGATCCCGGTGGGGTTATTTCGGGACCTTTTCGGGGCTAATACGGGATCATTTGGGGATCCTGTAGGGGTCGTTTCGTGACTCTTTCTGTATTATTTCGGGATCATTTTGGGATCCTTTCGGCATAATTTCTTGATGGTTTGACGGATCCATCAGGGTCATTTCGGGACCATTTTGGGAACATTTGGGGAACTTTCGAGATCATTTCTGGATCCGTCCGGGATGCCGTAGGAGCCATTTCCGGATTTTTTGTTACTTTTCCGGGATAGTTTTTGCACCCTTCCGGGATCATTTCTGGATCTGTGCGGGATCCCATCTGGGTCATTTCCGGACTATTTCGGGACCATTTTGGGATCCTTCCGGAATCATTTCTGTATGGTTTTCGCGATCCGTGGTGGATCCCCTGGGAGCCATTTCGGAACTTTTTCTGGAGTATGTCGGGATAATTTAGGGACCCTTCCTGGATATTTTCTGGATGGTTTTTGAGATCCGCCCGGGAGCCCGTCAGGGTCATTTCGGAACCTTTTCGGGATCATTTTGGAACACCTTCAGGGATCATTTCTGTGTGGTTCTCTGGATACGTCTAGAATCGTGTCGCTGTATTTCGGGTTTTTTTGGGACTATTCGGGGAACTTTTGGAGACCCTTTCGGGGCATTTCTGGATGGTTTTCGGGATCCGTCCGCGATATCGTCGGGGTCATTTGGGGACTTTTTCGGGATCATTTGGGGGCTCTTCCGGCATCATTTCTGGATGGTTTTCGGGATCCGTCCGGGATCTCGTCGGGGTCATTTGGGGACTTTTTCGGGATCATTTTGGGGCTCATCCGGCATCATTTCTGGATGGTTTTCGAGATACGTCCGGGATCCCGTCGGGGTCATTTCGGGACTTTTTCGCGACTAATACGGGATCATTTGGGAACCCTTTCGGCATCATTTGGATGGTTTTCGGGATCCGTCCGGGATCCCGTCGGGGTAATTTCGGGACTTTTTCGCGACTAATACGGGATCATTTGGGAACCCTTTCGGCATCATTTCTGGATGGTTTTCGGGATCCGTACGGGATCCCATTAGGGTAATTTCGGGACTATTAGGGGATCATTTGGGAACCTTTCCGGCATCATTTCTGGATAATTTTCGGGATCCGTCCGGGATGCCGACGAGGTCATTTCGGGACTATTTCGGGATGATTTGGGATACCTACCGGCATCATTTCTGAATGGTTTTTGGGATTCGTCCGGGATCCCGTCGTGGTCCTTTCGGGACTTTTTTTCGACTAATACGGGATCATTTGCGGACCCTTTCGGCATCATTTCTGGATAGTTGTCGGGATCCCGTCACGGTCATTTCGGGACTATTAGGGGATCATTTGAGGACCTTTCCGGCATCATTTCTGTATTGTTTTCGGAATCCTTTCGGGATCCCGTCAGGGTCATTTTGGGACTTTTTTGGGGCTAATACGGGATCATTTGGGGATCCTCTAGGGGTCGTTTCGTGACTTTTTCTGTTTTATTTCGGGATCATTTGGGGACCCTTCCGGCATAATTTCTTGATGGTTTGCCGGATCCATCAGGGTCATTTCGGGACCATTTTGGGATCATTTGGGGACCCTTCCGAGATCATTTCTGGATCCGTCCGGGATGCCGTAGGAGCCATTTCGGGATTTTTTGTTACTTTTCCGGGATAGTTTTTGGACCCTTCCGGGATCATTTCTGGAACTGTGCGGGATCCCATCTGGGTCATTTCCGGACTATTTCGGGATCATTTTGGGATCCTTCCGGAATTATTTCTGTATGGTTTTCGCGATCCGTCGTTGATTCCCTCGGGACCATTTCGGAACCTTTTCTGGAGTATGTCGGGGTCATTTGGGGACTTTTTCGGGATCATTTGGGGCTCTTCCGGCATCATTTCTGGATGGTTATCGGGATCCGTGCGGGATCTCGTCGGGGTCATTTGGGGACTTTTTCGGGATCATTTGGGGGCTCTTCCGGCATCATTTCTGGATGGTTTTCGGGATCCGTCCGGCATCCCGTCGGGTTCATTTCGGGACTTTTCCTCGACTAATAAGGGATCATTTGCGGGCCCTTTCGGCATCATTTCTAGATAGTTGTCGGGATCCGTTCGGGATCCCGTCAGGGTCTTTTCGGAACTATTAGGTGATCATTTGAGGACATTTCCGGCATCATTTCTGGATAGTTTTCGGGATCCTTTCGGGGTCCAGTCAGGGTCATTTCGGGACTTTTTCGGGATCATTTAGAGATGGCTTTCAGGATTCGTCCGGGAACCCGTCAGGGTAATTCTGAACTTTTCCGAGCCTATTTCGGGATAATTTTGGGACCTTCCCAAGATCATTTCTGGATGGATTTTGGGATCAGTCCGGGATGCCGTCAGGGTCATTTTGGTATTAGGTGATCATTTGAGGACCTTTCCGGCATCACTTCTGGATGGTTATCGGTATCCGATCAGGATCCCCTCGGAATCATTGCGGGACTTTTTCGGGATTATTTGGGGTCCCTCCCAAGATCATTTCTGGATGGATTTCGGGATCTGTCCGGGATCCCGTCAGGGTCATTTAGGGGTGCGTTCGAGATCCCGTCAGGGTCATTTCGGGACTTCTTCGGGAATATATCGGGATCATTTCTGGATGGTTTATGGGATCCGTCCATGACCCCTTAAGGGTCATTTCGGGACTATTAGGTGATCATTTGAGGACGTTTCCGGCGTCACTTCTGGATGATTTTCGGTATCCGTTCGGGATCCCGTCGGAATCAATGCGGGACTTTTACGGAATCATTTGGGATTCCTTCCGGCATCATTTCTGGATGGTTTTCGGGATTTGTCCGGGATCCCGTCGGGGTTATTTCTGGACCTTTTCGGGGCTAATACGGGATCATTTGGGGGTCCTCTAGGGGTCGTTTCGTGACTTTTTCTGTATTATTTCGGGATCATTTTGGGACCCTTTCGGCATAATTTCTTGATGGTTTGCCGGATCCATCAGGGTCATTTCGGGACCATTTTGGGATCATTTGGGGACCCTTCCGAGATCATTTCTGGATCCGTCCGGGATGCCGTAGGAGCCATTTCGGGATTTTTTGTTACTTTTCCGGGATAGTTTTTGCACCCTTCCGGGATCATTTCTGGATCTGTGCGGGATCCCATCTGGGTCAATTCCGGACTATTTCGGGATCATTTTGGATCCTTCCGGAATCATTTCTGTATGGTTTTCGCGATCCATCGTGGATCCCCTCGGAGCCATTTCGGAACTTTTTCTGGAGTTAGTCGGGATAATTTAGGGACCCTTCCTGGATATTTTCTGGATGGTTTCTGAGATCCGTCCGGGAGCCCGTCAGGGTAATTTCGGAACTTTTTCGGGACTATTTCGGGATCAATTTGGTACCCTTCAGGCATCATTTCTGTGTGGTTATCTGGATAAGTCTAGAATCGTGTCGTTGTCATTTCGGGTTTTTTTGGGACTACTTCGGGAACTTTTGGAAACACTTCCGGGGCGTTTCTGGATGGTTTTCGGGATCCGTCCGCGATAGCGCCGGGGTCATTTCGTGGCTTTTTCTGGATAATTTCGTTATCATTTTGGGGATCCTATCAGGTTATCAGCTCATAAAGTTTTTTTTTTTACTCAATTACAAAAATAAAATGCATTAGACAGAAAAAAAATTTTAAACAGATAACTTTATAAGCAGCTAACGTGAATAGCCCACATATTTCATTTTCTCCTTGCGGACGGGGCCACGGGTAAAGGCTAGTAAATAAATAAATGAAGAAAAAATGTGGAAAAAGTAGAAAAGCCTTTAAGGCGCGTTTATTTAAGCAACAATTCTTTGTGTTACTATCAACAACATGGAAGGAGATTGGCAAAGTAAATACATTACTGTTAATTGCTTTAATATTTAATTTAATACTTCAACGTCAGCTTTCTTCATTGGCAAAAAAATTATTGAAATATTCATAAATTAATAATCATAAAAGTCCAGCTATTTTAATTAAATCAGAAAACTGTGTGCACAGTCATGAAATAACAACAACATTTTGCAGCAAATTTATCTCTAATGTGCAGCAGCGAACAAAAATTTAGCAGTGGCAATTTTTATGAAATTTCATCAGTTAAACTCTAATTTTTTTTTGATTTTCGATATTTCAAGGAAAATGAATTTTGTAACTGTATCTTTGCAAACCAATCTCAAAAACATTTCGGAAAAATTCAAAAATGGCTATTTTTATCAAATTTCGTCATTAAATTTCTATTTTTATTTTCGTTATTTTGAGAAAAAAATTATATGAATTATGTTACTGAAACTATGCAAATCAATCTCAAAAATGTTTTTAAAAAAATTCGAGTATGTAGATTTTATCAAATTTTGTCAATTAAACTCTTCTTTTTCTCTTTTTATTTTCGACAATTTATGAAAAAATATTGTATGAATTTAGTAAGTGAAACCATACAAAGCGAAACCGGTAGCGAAAAAGTTCAAACACATCGATTTCTATAAAATTTCCTCAATTAAATTTCTCCTCCTCTTTTCGATACTTTAAGAAACTTCTTTCAGTTTTGTAACTAATTTTTTTTGTTTTGTTTTTCTGAACATAGGCGGAGCTTTCAACAATGTCTCGAAAAGAGCAGTCATGGACAGTCTCAAATCGATTGAAGTTCAAACAGCTTGGACAAATTGGGTAAGCTTCATGTTAAGCAGCAGAATGATCACATCTCAGTGAAAAAATTGTAGAACATACTATAAACGTGTATTCCGATGGTCCCAAATAAACGAACGTGGTCGGATCTGCTGTTTATTGTGTTGATCCAGAAATAAGAAGATCCTACATGCTGCCAGATCACTGCAAGGTCTTTCAGGCTGAAATAATAGCCGTGAAGAAAACAGCAAAAATTGGGGGGGGGGGGGGGAATCACAAAGCTGCAGTCGCGTCAATATATATAGTCATGTGCCGTTCAAGCCAATAATCTCACGCAATACTTAATCAAGAAGTGTTCTGGAATAAAAAATGAGCATTGGAGAGACTTCGCTTAGGCCTGACCATACATCTATACTCGGTTCCCGGTCATTAAGTGAAGGAAAGTAGCGAAAAGGCCATTAGTTGGCAAAGGAGGGTGCAGCACTCGGCGAATCGGCAGTAGAGGTCCCAACACATTTGGGAGGCATCAAAAGGAGACAAAAGTTTCATATGTTCGTTTTAAAATATGCCTCGGTAGGATTAGAAAAGTAATTTATTTCAAATGAAATGTTCAATTAAAACTTACGCTGAGTATATAATGTGCGGTTATACCCGAACTTGTTTGTGTCATTGGCTTCGCATTCCGAAGCTCTATAATGCCTTCTAATGTCTTAATGAGCTGTGCTGTAGTATTTGCAGCAAAAAAAGCAATACAGAGCTTCTTAAGACCAAAATTTTGGTATATCATTTTTGAAAATCATTTGTCAAGTAACCGTATTATAATGACACAACAACTACTAAGGCTGTATTAGAAATGTTCTCAACAAAATTTTTCTCTGCTCTTTTACCCTCTCAACACACTTTTCAGATTTGCTGCCCATTTTTTGCAACTCTCTTTTTCAACACACTCTAATGTGCACGCGTATGTGCATTCAACTTTTAAACACATCTCTCTATTATCTGTGTCCACTCCTGGGCCTTAATGCCTGAAGGTGTTTTTGCGCATTATACGCTTAGCTAGTGAAGTTGTTAAACAAACTTGTGCGCTTCTCTTCTAAGTGTGGACAACATCGATGTATGGCGCATGATGCATACAATTGTTTAACTACATATCCATATATATGTGTATATGTGTGCACAAACTACCATAAAGAGACTATCTAAAGCTGCTCTCCAAAAATGTTAAAAAAACCTAAAAAAAAATCACCACAAACAAGAACGAACTAAAATATGCCAATCCACTCTAACTACAAACACTTAAAGGGATTTAATGAAACGCAGTGTTAAGTACGTGTGAGTAATGCTTAAGTATTAATATCTACAAGTGTATGTGTGTATGGTTGAATGTGTCTGGCTTGTTGTCGACGTTGGTAAGCATCCTTTCCGCGCTTGAAAATGAAAATGTATTCGATTATACATTGTAAAGGACATCGTGACGACAGGACAAATGTAGTCTTACGTATCTATGCATGTATGTATGTTTGTTGGTTTGCATGTAAGCATTTTTGATGCACCAAAACTTGTACCTATCGTTCACTCAAGTCCAGTAGTTTTAGTAGTCGAAGTTTTATCGCTTGTTTATCGAAAAGTCTACATTTTATCAAAAACTTGTTGATTTGTTGTCGAAAAATTATCCATTTGTTGCCTAACAGTTATCGTTTTGTTATTTAACAATTAAGGAGTTCTAATCAAAGGGTTGTGGATATTTTTTCGAAATTTTGTTATCGATTACTCATCAAAAAACTATCGATATGCTATCGATTCGTTACCGACAAGTTATCGGAGTGGTACGGGTTTGTTATCGGCGTATTATCAACATTTGTTGTTATCTATATTTGTCTATATATAAGCAAAAACATCGATTTGCTTTGGAAAAATATAGATAGGTATCTGTTTGTTAACAAAGATATAAGGATTTGTTATCAAAGAGTTGTCGATAGTTTTTTGAAAATGTATCGATTTACTATCGAAAAGTTATCGATTATTCATCGAAAAACTATCGATATGGTATCATTTCGTTATAGACTTGTTATCGGAGTGTTACCAAGCGGTTATCGATTTCGTAATGCTATCCATTTTTTATCAGTTATCCCTTTGTTATGTATTTGTTATCGTTTTCCCAACGATTTTTTTGCTATCAAAAAAATATTGATTTGATATCGAAAAATTATTGTTTTGTAATCGGAGTATAACAAATTTTTTTGGCCTGTTATCAATTAACATGTATCAAGTTTCGTGATCGAAACTTATTTTTCAAATCACAATAGTTCTGAAATGGTGGATCAGATTAGCGACAAATAGGACTCGTTAGATCCATAATTTACTATAATTTTTATAAATAGTTTGACAGTTGCATAGTTATCGTTTGAGTGAAAATGCTTTTCAGTCACACATCATAACACGTAATACGGGCCCTGAGTTCTGCGACCCCACGTGATCATGCTAAACACTCAGCGGGGATAATTCTTAATACTGCACGGTACTGTGAGAGGCCTCAATTACTCTCTTTACCTCGTACACTTCTCCACCCTTCTTGTTCGTTCAGATTCTTCTGTAGCTTCACGCTTTTTGCCAACTTTCGTTTTCTAAGTCCGAATTTTCCAAATTAGCCCTATATTGGTAAGGATTCGTTAAAATACAGCCGAGTGTAACCTATGGCTGCAAATCATCAAATATACGCGGTCGGCATAGTGTCCTTTATTAGGTAAAGTTGGCGGTTATTGGGCACCGACTTCCCTCCGGCGTATAGTGAGTCAGAATTACATAAATGCGCATTGGAGTTCGGATAAGCTCTCACATAGGAAAAAGTTCCTAACTCAATGAGGCAAGGTGAGGTATGAGCTTGACTGTCTTAATGTATCAAATTACCTTCAATTACTACAAAATAGAGGCTACTAGTTCGATACAGTTAAAATCCCTACCATCAAACTGTAAGTAATAAACGAACTAATAAAATAAATTTAAAGTTATAGCCTTATATACCGCTACTTCATTAGTCCCTCTCCTTGGGTTTTTTGTGTGCACATCTCTAAGTTTCCGTTTGAATTGCAGCAGCAGCAGGAAATGTAAGATATTAACGAAATTCATTGTCAAATAAACCAAATAAACCGAATAAACCTAACCAACTAACCGACCAACTAAACGAGTCAACTAACTGTGCATCCAACCAAGCGGATAACGAAGCCAAAATGTTGACACTCATAGTTGCAAGGAAATACATAAATATTTATACCACAAAGCTTTTTTGCTGCATATCGTAAAACAATAACATCAAAAAATGGAATTAGAAAATGAAAAATAAAATTGAAAGTTTTATAAAATACGTGCAGGGACCCGACGGTGTTTCAATGGCTCAGTGTGTGTCTCTGGTTTTTTTCAGAAAAGCAATGAAATTTTGTTTGTCTTTTGGATGCGCTAAGAAGTTGAGTTTAGTTTGCCAAAGTCGTAAACATAAATCATTTCAACGCCGCCAGCTGTTGGTTTGCCGCTCGTTTTGATGACCAATAGAATAGAAAGAAGCGAAAGCCTGTGTGCGGTAGGTAGCTCTGAATGCAGGGTCGTAGCTAGAATTAAGTTAAAGTGTGGTTGGAATTTATAATTAACGAAGGAAGTCTTACGATTGAAGACGGATTTTGTCCTGAAGTTCGCTTTGACGGCCAGACAGCAAAATTTTATCAAGAAACAGGTTCTATTTTTTCTTTTCCCAAATATTTTAGTATTATCCTCAGGACTTTCCTTCCTGAGGCTCCGTTGTACAATTCTGCCCATACGCGAATACATTGTCCCAAAATCTATATTCTCCGCTTTCTTGTTTATTTAGGTCGAGATGCCCACATTACCTTCTAATCCTTTGTAGATATATTCGCTTTTTGACCCTAAAACATGTACATCACAACCTCCGACGTCATCCATACCTTGGTAGCTAGTATCATGAGGAGTAGACTTTTGGCTTATCACACGCTCAGCTGCCTTCCTCTCCATTGGTATGCTATAACTTTCTTCCTCTTCTTTTTACCGTTCATATTCAAAGAATGCCGTTGTGCTCCTATATTTGTAGGTCCATTTTGTTTCTGCGCTGCACCATTCATAACAAACGCCTGGTCTGTCTCAAGGTGCCAGATTTGAGTAATTTGACCTCTACTTTTTCTTCTTAAAAGCAAGTTCGTAGCATTCAGCCAGTCGCTACCTATTCTTTTTCCCCACTCTGTTTCGCAGCCTTCCCGATTCTATCTGTTTTTTTTTTTTTGCTCTCCAGTTGCAGCTTCATTACTACGATTCCTTCGCTTTTCAAGTCAGACATAATGCTTTGAGTCATGCTTTGAATACATGCTCCAAATAACATTTGCATTACGTGAGCCGTGGTTGGATGCAAGAAATGGTGTAGTAGCAAAATCATTTTAAGGGGTTTCCAACGAAATCAAACCCCCCCCTTTGGTAGCGACCTGAAGTTCCTCATAGCAGGAGAGGGTCGGATGAACTAGAAGCTACAACTTGGTCATATTAAGTAGCTCACGCGAACGCACTGGCTCAATATCGGCAAAGGACCATCAACATCAACAAAACTCCCCAAAACTTTGGGGTTTCTTCTTATCGCTTCAAGAATAACAAGAACAGTAGTGCTTGCACACACTATTTCCGCCGACTTCCTATGAAGCGGAGAAAAGCCGAAATCTTAATCAAATAAGCATCCAAATGCTTCGCTGGTTTAGTCATATTATGCCGATCCGGTTGAGAAGGTATTCCTTTCGAAATCAGAATCTGGCAGCTGATCAAAAGGAAGACACCCTTAGAGTTGGGAGAAACATGTGGAGGAAGCCTTGATCTACGTCGACGCTTCCAATTTTCGTCAGTTAAAGCGGAGAAGGGATAACTGGCGTACTTTGTTATTCCACTATCAAAATAGGCATTTAAAGGGAATTAAAAGGAATTTAACAATGGTGATGATTGAGACATGTGGAGGTCAATAGCCCCATCACAAATTCCTGTCAATGCCTCTATCTGACTTGATGACTTCGAAACGGAAACTCATTTTAGGTTAAAATAATTCTAATCCTCACTGCCTCTTTTTCATAACATTCATCCTCTTCATTTCTCACTTTCATTTGTATGTTTTTATTAATACAATAGTCACGTCACTGAAACAGGACCACACACACATTTGGCTCTTCCATGTGTGCATCTACTCATACATAGTATGATGTGTGCCTTAGTGTCCTAGTCAGAAGTTATAGCAGTGGATCATCATACGCGCGGAGGAAGCTCGTTAAATCTGTGGCTCAGGTAGTAAATGAATAATCTCGTATGCAAAACGAAGAAATCTTTACCGTTGGTGTGTTGAATGCCACACACAGATTGAAAGGTTGCAACAAAGTTGAGGCCTTGAGGTTACTGGCTTTAACTAACGAGTGTCATAGCTCACCGGTGCGCTAGTGAATTCCAGTTAAAAAGACAAATTTGACCTTTTTGTTCTGCGAAAAATTTGCCGGACGCCGGCGCCATTCGTTCTCACTATTTAATGACTATTCTTATTTTAAATTTCTGTCTGTGAAATTTATGACGAATATATTGTAACGAATTTTCTGCAAATCCTCTTATTTGCCCCTTTGCTAGGTTCGTATCGCTAAACTGTTGAATAAATAACTCCAATATTGAATAATGGAAAAATGGCCTTTATTAAAATACTTCACAATAACACTTATACTTTGCAACTAACTGGCTTAATAACCAAACTGATAGCTTAAATGAACTGACTTTCAAAATAATACTGCTATAGCTCGCTAGATAGCGCTTAATCGAAACTGCTTGACAGCTCAAATCAAACTGAATTGCAGCGCCTCTACATCTGCGGCCTTTTATACTCTCTGGTTTCCTCGTTCGCAACTTCTAGAATTTACTAGCATTGTCCATCAGCTCTCAAACTTCTCAGCTGTAACTACAATTGCACAATTTTATAGCTTTTCTCATTGCATACTTATAGGAGTATCTCAGATATATGCATGTGTTAGTGCATTGACTCTCCGTTGCTCGTATACGTACATGGTACTTATATGTAGACGCAGTTATTGTTTTGTTTATGTAGATACATAATGATTGAATTATTGATGTGCATTCACGTCACTGCTTAGCATCGGCTTAGAGACGGCAGCACTCCTTAGTTTTGCTAATATTCGTAACAATATATTTGTTAATATGAACGTGGCTTTTAGGGAGGAGGAAAGAAATTGTGTCAATTTTTTGTTCAAATTATCTATTTTTCCAAATGTGTGAACGGGCATGCTGGAGGGGGAGGCGTTCGTTCCTTGCGTCGTGCCAATGAACGGCCTACTTCAGGATATTCGGGTCAGGACTGCCAAGTTGTAGCTGATGCCGATGACCTGGAAATTCTTGTCAGGGATAAGTTGTTGAATATACTGAGAGACGTTTTACAGGTTTACCTGGATGTTGTCAACAGATGGCCCGAAACTTAAAGATTTGAACTCAATCCTGGCAATATGGAGGTAGTTTTTTTCACACGGAGGTATAATATTGCTGATTTTACTGAAACCTCCACTGCATGAGTACCAGTGATGCTGCCTGATATTGTTAAGTATCCTGGAATTATTCTTACCAGCATGCTGTGATTGAAGCTCTACGCAGTGGGCAGGGCTACTAAGGGTTCAGTTGCTTGTATTGTTGTCGAGGGGAATTTACCAACACTAGAGCTCTCCCCAATAGTGGTACACGTATATGGTACTCAAGAGCTGACACTTCTTCTACGGTCAAAAGGTTGGGAGTAATACAGCGATTGACAATGGTTGAAATAAACAGGGCCCTTCGCACAACACCTACACTGGCAATAAATGCAATGCTGAATCTATATATGGTAGACATAATGAGCAAAATGGCCACACGCCTGCCGGCAATACCGATGAATGCATGCTAGCCGGGAGGATTTTGGCTGAATTAGTCTGCCAAGAGATCAATAAAAGCCAAACAATTTCGGCTGCCCGATCACTGCAACGTCTTCCACGCCGAGCTTGCCGCTATAAAGAATGTGGTAGATGGGATGCTGTCCGCCGCTGTAACTTTAGAAGAATTTAACATTTGCTCAGATAGTCAGGTAATAACCAAAGCTTGTGAAGTGAGTAAATGTGGTGCGTCTTAACATACTCGACAGCCCCAGCTGTGTGGAGGATGACGAGATGCAGTCATCCAGTCACTTTATGCGCAGCTGTGCAGCTTTTGCGAGGATGAGTTGTAAATACCACGACCGGGATGTGTTAAATTCCCCGAATACAATTTTCAAGAACGATGTGTACTTTATTCGTAGCTTTATCGGGTCCACGCACCGATTCGCTAATTAAAACGGAGTCACTTTCACCGTGCTGTTTTGTGGTAACACAACGGTTTGTCCGTTCAAAGCATCAACGTATCCAGAGCTGCTATTTAACTAGATATCTGCCACCATTAAGCAGGTATATACCTTTTAATGTTCTAGCCCCCTCTTCCTCTTTTCCTTCTTGCATCACCTCGAAAAATATTTGCTATTAGAACGTAGAACCTTCTTTCCATAACTTTATTTTCACACATTTATCTTAGCCTATCTATCTATCTTTCTTTTCCCTTCTTCCCTCTCCTATCGGTCTCAATCTTACGCTCCATCTGTTCACTTTCTCCTTCTGTCTTTGCCTTTCCGCGTCCCTGTTGCTATCCTGCCCATTTCAAAGTATCTCCCATTCTCACTGTCTCTGTCTCGCTCACTTTTCCACTCCTCTTACTATACCCCTCCCTCTTCGCCCCCTTCCCTTCACCCTATCTCCCTAACTTCATTTCTCCTTATTCCTATCCCTCTCCTTTAACGTATTCGTTTAAATTTTTCTTATCGTCTCTCTGCTGTCGGTTCATCTATTATTCCTTATCTACCTTTCACTTCTTAACTATGAAAAGTATTTTTTTCTCCCGTTTAACCCTATATTTCTTCTTCTTTCTCTACATATCCACTCTCTTCCCTCTATCCTCTACCTTCATCCTCCCCAATAACTCCACCTCTACTTCTTCATATCCCTCTCTCTATCACTTTTCCTCTCCTTCTCTCTGTGGACTTCCCGCCTCTCCCTTCACTCTTGAACTATAAATGTTTAAGAAGACACCGATCTGTGGTCTTTTCATGGAGAGAGGAAATATGTATGTGCAATAAAGGACAGTGGGAAAATGTTTTTTCTTCTTTAATTTTTATTTGCATCTTTATGGAAATTCTTAAATGTCTTTATTATAAATTAGTCTAACCCGCTTTAACTTTTACTTTCGCCAACAAAACCTTACTGGTTATTGAAATCAGACCATGTCATTCATGAAAATTATAAGAAATATTAAACGCCCCCAAATTTCACAGCACATTAATATTTTTGTAGGCGAAATAACAAAGCTTTGATTTATGGCCATTACACTTAGGGCATTCTGCACTAGCGTAGTGGTTAAATATGTATGTATGTTAGGGCGGGTCGATTTAAAAATCGCTCATTGCTCTGTGAAAATCGTATTCTAGGGATCAAAATAAGAAACTTTGCCGAAGGAACCATACCTCTGAAACGAATTCTGGTGTTCCACAATTTGGGTCGAACTTTTGGGTAGGGGCAAATTTTGAAAAATCCCACTTTGACCCATTTAGAGTGCTCCAATCGAGTCCAAATGTATGACCGACCCCCACTAACTTTGGAGGCCCGACCCACCGATGCCAGTGGCAGACCCCCTGGAACCCCCTGGGGGTTCACCATACAAACATTTCAAAAAGTCTCCGGTTTTGCACTTTACATGAAACACCGGAACCACGCCGCTAGAAATTGCATGGGACATGTCGTATAAGTACTTCGAATCGGTGGAAAATTCAATTTTTTCTGGAGCAGGGGGCATATTTTGCAACTCAATTTTCTGGAAGCCGTCCACCACCTGAAAATTTATAATAATAAAATAATTAAAAATGGTTGACAATTATAATAAATGAGTGATAGCAGTAACTTACCGGAAGAGTTTCACAAGTTTCGATTTGACGGCTCAGTTTTCCGGTTGCCGATCTTGGTCCAGTGCTGGTTGATTTATCCAAAGCTTCAAACAAATGCCGAAACGGAAGTTCGTTGAAGTGTAGACGGTCTTTTTAACAGCAATTCGAATCGTCGTATAATTCCACCGTGTGGGCCAGTGTTTGTTGGCTCACCGTCACACAGTGTTTCGTGTAGAACAAGCTATCTGGACAAAAACTAAGTTCTTATTCCAAGAAAAGTGTAATGAGAAATGAAAGAAAACAAACAAAATAACAGGATTTTGCTTTTTTTTTGATATTTTTGCTCATATATATTGAGTAATTGAAGTAAGAAGGCAGGAGTGGCCGTAAAATGCATTGATTAATTTGCAAAATTCTTGTTGAATATTAAGATTCATATTTCTTTTAAGTGAACACTTTTACATAATTTTTTTAATGGATTCTAAGCTCGAAGGTAAGTGAAATTTTCTAATAGTAATTCTTTCGCAATAAGAGTATTTTCAATATATTTAACATTCCGTTATTAAGAAGAAAAGGTATTTTTTCTCTATATTTTTAAATTTAGGAACAAAAAGGTTACGTACATACGCGGAAATCCGGGCTAAATTTTACATATGTTATATTTGCAAGGATTCTCTAATAGTCGAAAGAAAAAACCTTTGCGAATTATTTGCACATCTATTTTTAATTTTTTTTTGTAGATTTAGTTATCTCTACATATCAAATAGGATGTATGTACGTACAAGCTCCGACGAGATATTTGAACCTTTAAAGCTGATCTACAAACGGCAAAACTAATTCCCTGGTACAGGGAACAAACACGTAGCCATAAAACATACAAAAATAAACGCGCAAGGTCAACAAGAGCACACCAAAAGCAAAAAGGCGAAGATCATTGACTTCAACCTGCCACAACCTACCGCACCAGTCACCAAGGCATAAAAACAGGTACATACAATGGATTGATGAAGATAAACCAAAACCAGGTTTCGGCAATACCAAGACGGCAACACTGCTAGTAGGTTTTTCGAAAATTCTGAGGCTAGTGCTGAGATTACGGGACTGGATGTAACGCTCATCAAAAGATTCGACACTCTCCTTGGCGCATTAGCATCTGGGTACAATATAAACATCCAAAAATTTGAAAAATTAGCGGCCGAGACTAAAAAACTATACATAGATCTCTATCCATGGTTTAATATGCCTGTTACAGTTTATAAATTCTTAGTGCATAGTACTGATATTATAAAATCAGCAATTTTACCTCTTGTTCAATTTTCGGAGGAAGCACAGGAAGCCCGTAACAAAGATTTGAGAGGATTCAGGGCTGATAACACACAAAAGCAGTCGCGTGAAGCCACGATTAGAGATCTTATGAATATGTTGCTTATAACATCGGATCCTTTAGTTAACAGTTTTGGGGAGATACCTAAGAAAAAATTTAAAATTCTGACTTCAGAAGTCTTAAATTTACTGTCCCCCGATAATGTTGAGGAGTCAATAAATACCCCAGTTGTTTCAAGCTTTCACAGTAGTGTTGCTGATGTTCATGACTATTCCACAAGTGACTCATCCAATGCAAGTGATGATAGCGAATAATAACATAATTATAAAAGATAACCTACCCTATAACTTTTTTTTGGATCAGGTTTTATTCAATTTAAATCTATTGTCTTTTCTACTTTGTATGATACTTTACTTTTAAGTTTTTGTAATAAGTAATTTCACATAGTTAATTTAATTATTTACATTGTTATTATTATTATTGTAATTCACTATTAAATTCCTGACTGGTACTATAAAATAATTCTGTAAAAATTGTAGTGCCAGGATAAATACTCGAATAAATACAAAATATGTATGAACATATGTACAGTCACTCACAGAAATAAGTAGACACCCCTTTTTGGATAATTCTTACAATTTTCGCTTTCGCAAATTTATTTTAACTAATTTCCCATAAGAAAATTTGTCACAATCTATAACAAAAACTAAATTATATTTAAAAAATTCGACGAATTTTTATAAAAAATTTTAATTTTTTTTTCCGAATTTTTTAGAGTATTGAGATTTGTATTCCATTCAATTTAAGTAAAATAAAGTAATATTCTTAAGTCCTTTAAATTTTTTTGGATCTATGTCACTTATGCACATGAGTTACTGTATATGAAATAAGCAAATATATACATATTTAGTAAAATTTTGGAAAAAAATAAAAAAAAGAACATATGGCTGAAAAAAATGACGTAGTTGTAATAAATGACTGCATATGAAACGGAAAATCTCATAAAATAATTTTGTCCAGATAGCTTGTTCTGCACGAAACACTGTGCGTCAGTGCATATTCCAATTAATGCATCCAGTGATATATTTTTAACCGTTGAGAAAACCATTTAATTTGGTTGTTTTGTATTCAGCGGTTTCATGTTCCAGTCTTACGTAACCAATCAATTCAGAATTGGTTTCTCTCAAAATAACAAGATGAGTTTCTTTTACCATCCTAGTATGATACTTCTCATCAATTTTATCTATCGTTAAAGTGTCATCTTTTCTGCCATCGAATGAAAACGCTAACAAATTGGTATCATCTAACCGTTTACGAAGCACTTCTTGCCTGCATTTCTCTTTTTCCCTGCGAACTTTCGATTTATCCATGATGAGAGGTTTCCCATGCTAATCTTTTATTTTAAAATCTTGCAAAAGAGCGGTTCCCAGTGCTGATGCTACTCTGTCAGGCACACCAAATCTGTCACATACCAAGGCAAATTTAAAACAATCGTATCTCTCTGTGTATTGTGAACTTGTGCTATAAGATATGGATATGGATAGAATCTTCTTGAACCGGTGGCGGTGCGTATGTTGAATCATCGGGATCTTGGTATGTTGGCATTGATGACATAGATGTTGCTCCTTGCTCTTCAGTTTCCATCATAAATGCATCCATTGTTAGTCTTCTCTGATTATGTTGATCGTGCATGAACTCTTTGAGGCGTTCGGGAACCCAGCCGCATGCACATGGAGCTGCCTTCAAATCGCATTTACATGTTCCAATGTAAAGAATTGTTTCCAGAGATTTTACATACTCTGTAAATTGTTGGGTGTTGTTTCTTCTCTTGATTTGCTCTTGATACTTGTCAAGCAATTTATTCAATTTATTAAATACACTTTTTTTCAGCATTATTTCCATACCAAGTTTTCCCAAATTCCAATCAACTTATCTTGTACTTGAATAGTGAATGATTTATGGGAAAACTTTTTTTGTTCTGTTTTATCACGTTCGCTTAAGTAAAAATAATATCTCAAGATATCCAAATGGGTTGGTAAATTAAGATCAGTTAAATCAGTAGACACACCAAAAACAGTAACATCTTGCTTGGGTATATGACTCATTGGGTTTTCGATAGTTGTTGATGTAGTTGCTTCATCTTGTGGTGTAAAGGATGGTGGATTCATTGTAAACTTTTTGATTTGGAATGGTCACTTCACTTATTATTTTTTTTTTTTAAATATTTTTTTATCTAAAATTAGCACTTCACACTTTGAGTTCTTCACAACGACTTAATGCATTCCCAAAAACTGTTGCGTTATATATGGTCTACGAGACGAGGTAATAAGAATGAAATGATAATTTCAATTCTACCTGCTGTGTCTTGTGGTGGCTTAAAAAAAACAACACAAGCAATTTTACGATCTGCAATTGTGTCACAGTTATACCTTCATTTTTAAAACGGTTGAATAAGAAACCCACACAACTATGTTTACGACATGCAAATGCATCGCAGTGATGCCTTGGTTGTAAAAGGGTTGTAAAAACGCAAATTTCTAATAATTTTTTTTTAATTTCTTTTCTATTACTAAGTTAAATTCATTTTTTCATTTACATATGTTCTGACTAAATAAATTTCTAAAGAGAAAAATAAACTCCAAAAAGAAAAAACATAGGCATTTCGCTGATTTTTTCATGTAAAGTGCAAAACCGGCGATTTTTTGAAATGTTTGCATGGTGAACCCCCAGGGGGGTTTGGGGGGGTCTGCCACTGGCATCGGTGGGTCGGGCCTCCAAAGTTAGTGGGGGCGGTCATACATTTGGACTCGATTGGAGCACTCTAAATGGGTCAAAGTGGGATTTTTCAAAATTTACCCCTACCCAAAAGTTCGACCCAAATTGGGGGACACCAGAATTCGTTTTAGAGGTATGGTTACTTCGGCAAAGTTTCTTATTTTGATCCCTAGAATATGATTTTCACAGAACAATGGGCGATTTTTTTGCCTCCCAACAAATCGACCCGGCCTAATGTATGTGCTCCTACTCAAGTGTATGCATATATGTATGTGTGTACATTTGTATACATAATTAGACTGTTAGCTACTTAAGCAGAAACTGTGCAACAATTAATTTCCACCAAACGTCAAAAGATGGCAAGGCAACGGAAAAAGAAAATTTCGCTGGAAAGTGCATTCAACGCGCATACATACATACATATACATAAATACATACACAGTGTAATTTTACACAAACATATATACATACACTTTCCTTAAGAACTTATGTAGTTACATTCAGAAAAGTGAAAAGTAGAAACATTAAACACTGCAAATTCCAAGAGTTCAAGAGTTGTTGTTGGGCATACAAAGAGTCAAGTGGAAAGCGACGACAAGCGTTGAACGCCAATTAAGACTTTTAAGAAGCGTGTTGAGGCCAACGGGAAAATTAACGCGCCAACCGGCCTATCGTACTGAACTGAAAGTGAAGTGTTTCAAGTTATTATACTCAGTTGAGCAGAACTCACAGAGTATATTAACTTTGATTGGATAACGGTTGGTTGTACAGGTATAAAGGAATCGAGATAGATATAGACTTCCATATATCAAAATCATCAGTATCAAAAAAAAATTCGATTGAGCCATGTCCGTCCGTCCGTCCGTCTGTCCGTTAACACGATAACTTGAGTAAACTTCGAGGTATCTTGATGAAATTTGGTATGTAGGTTCCTGGGCCCTCATCTCATCTTAAAATGGACGATATCGGACAATAACCACGCCCACTTTTTCGATATCGAAAATTTCGAAAAATCGAAAAAGTGCGATAATTCATTACCAAATACGGATTAAGCGATGAAACTTGGTCGGTGAGTTGAACTTATGACGGAGAATAGAAAACTAGTAAAATTTTGGACAATGGGCGTGGCACCGCCCACTTTTAAAAGAAGGCAATTTAGAAGTTTTGCAAGATGTAATGTGGCAGTCGTTGAAGATATCATGATGAAATTTGGCAGGAACGTTACTCTTATTACTATATGTGTGCTTAATAAAAATTAGCAAAATCGGAGATCGACCACGCCCACTTTTTAAAAAAAAAATTTTTAATTCAAATTTTTAAAGTAAAGTTAATATCTTTACGGTATATAAGTAAATTATGTCAAAATTCAACCCCAGTAATGATATATTGCAACAAAATACAAAAATAAAAGAAAATTTCAAAACGGGCGTGGCTCCGCCCTTTTTCATTTAATTTGTCTAGGATAATTTAAATGCCATAAGTCGAACAAAAATTTACCAATCCTTGTGAAATTTGGTAGAGGCTTAGATTCTAGGACGGTAACTGTTTTCTGTGAAAAAGGGCGAAATCGGTTTGAAGCCACGCCCAGTTCTTATACATAGTCGGCCGTCTGTCCTTCCCCTCGGCCGTTAACACGATAACTTGAGCAAAAATCGATATATCTTTACTAAACTTAGTTCACGTACTTATCTGAACTCAATTTGTATTGCTGTAAAAAATGACCGAAATCCGACTATGAACACGCCCACTTTTTCGATATCGAAAATTACCAAAAATGAAAAAAATGCCATAACTATATACCAAATACGAAAAAAAGGGATGAAACATATTAATTGTATTGGCCTATTGACGCAAAATATAACTTTAGAGAAAAACTTGGTAAAACGGGTGTGACACCTACCATATTAAGTAGAAGAAAAGGAAAAAGTTTTGCAGGGCGAAATCAAAAGCCCTTGGAATCTTGGAAGGAATACTGTTCGTGGTATTACATATATAAATAAACTAGCGGTACCCGACAGATGATGTTCTGGATCACCCTGGTCCACATTTTGGTCGATATCTCGAAAACGTCTTCACATATACAACTAAGGACCACTCCCTTTTAAAACCCTCATTAATACCTTTAATTTGTTACCCATATCGTACAAACAAATTCTAGAGTCACTCCTGGTCCACCTTTATGGCGATATCTCGAAAATGCGTCCACATTTAGAACTAAGGCCCACTCCTTTTTAAAATACTCATTAACACCTTTCATTTGATACCCATATCGTACAAAAAAATTCTAGAGTCACCCCTGGCCAACTTTTATGGCGATATCTCGAAAAGGCATCCACCTATAGAACTAAGGCCCACTCCCTTTTAAAATACTCATTAACACATTTCATGTGATACCCATATCGTACAAAATAAATTATAGAGTCACCCCTGGTCCACTTTTATGGCGATATCTCGAAAAGGCGTCCACCTATAGAACTATGGCCCACTTCCTTTAAAATACTCTTTAATACCTTCCATTTGATACACATGTCATACAAACATATGCCAGGGTTACCCTAGGTTCTTTTTACAACATGGTGAATTTCCCTTAATTTGTCTCCACAGCTCTCAACTGAGTATGTAATGTTCGGTTACACCCGAACTTAACCTTCCTTACTTGTGTTTTTTTTGCTTTTATAAATATGTTTCTTCTCACAATTTTAAACGTGCAGAAAAGGTATGAAACAAAACAAAATTAAGGAAGATACTTCGTCAAGGCTGTGAGAAATAATGACTTAACTTTTTCCAAGGAAACATGCATAACTTAAAGTACATTAGGGTGGGTGAAAAAAAAATCTTTGTTAAGAAAACTGTGGCTGAATTATTTTTTCGTAATTTCTTGAATAGAGATAATGCTTCATGCACTCACCGGAATATGTTAGGCCTGACTGTGCGACTACCCGAGTGTAGGACTACTTTCTTTCTTGAAGACCTACCCACTGCAACCTAATTTCGCACGTCCTGCGGAACTCCCCGCTCCTGGGCCACATTCAGCATTACTTCAGGTATGTGTGCGCGCTATGTGAGCTCCTTGACTTTCATGCTAACCTGCCAGGCAACCACCATCTCGTTTCATCAGAAATATGTGCCTCACATATTTGTTAACCGTATTCTATCTTACGCTCCGATAGGTCACATTATTGAAGACATTGTGCGACAATATATCACCAAGTATCTCTTCTGCACTACCTCGGGGCGGAGTCTTATTTTCCGCATTACAGTCAGGTTTTACCTTCTTTCTGTGGAGATATTAACAGAAGGTATCCTGTCCGGCTGGAAATTGGGTCAAATAAAAGTGGACTCTTCCGCGTAGCCGCTTAAAACCATGAGTTAAGCTCAGGAATTGGCTCCCTGGTCTACTTTTCTGCGATGCTGCTGCTCCACTGTTGCTGCCAGCCATTTTGTCCTTTTGTAAAATCGGACGAAAGTTTACAAAATAATGTGCTTTATATATTTGATGTTGATGGCCGGTACTATATGATCAAATTATTGTATTACGTATTGTCTGATCTTGTGCTTGGGATGTTAGTTTTTGAATTTTCAAGAGGATGTATCATTTAGTTTGGAGTCTTTCCCTTTCAGTCTTGAGATAAGCGAAGCTCTTTTGGGTCTTGAAAGTGTGTGATGTAATTAAGCACGATGAGCTCCTGAGGCACATGAGTATAGTTTGAATGGTTAGGTATAGTCTTGGCCTTCTTGAAGGAATACTCAACATACAAGGCTCGCTATCATGGGCTGCCAAGTTTGAGTATCATTATAATACTAGGCTGTAATACAGATATTGTATAGACTACCACTTGGCTGGTTAAGATTTTGGAGAAGATAATTGCCCATTCTAGAATAATGAGCCCGAATCCCTGACGGAATGTACCTTCGCACCTGCGATGAAGTAAGACTACCCACCCTAACTATGGCGAAGTAGATGAAGGAGTTAGTAAAGAGCTGGCACCTTCTTCTACTTAAGATTTGTTTAGGCAAGGCGATCCTGCAAACCGTGCGAATTTTAAATAATCGAAAACGGTGTGGAACGGTATGATCCTACGGTGTTTAAGGTGTTCTAGAGCGTAGCTCTTTGAATAGGTTGCAAACGAAATGATAGCTTCCCCAACCGAAGAATAAAAATCAACCAACCCGTGGCAAATCCTGTTTATATAGCAGGCGGGGATCTGTTAACCACAAGATCCACACGGAAGGAGATTGCATGACCTAGGTGACTCAACGTAGTCACACTAAGTCTTTCCCGAGCTTATCGAGCTCGTACTTAAATGGTGCTTATTTCAGGAGCATGCCGGATCGATATCGGCAAAAAAACATTAATATCGATAAAAATCCCCAAAACCTTCCGTAAGTCTCGTTATCGCTACAAGCAGAAGAGGTATCCACTTTTCAATGATAATAGTAACTATGTTAACCCAAAATTATAAGACCTGCACATAATTTTCGACACTTTGCAGCCCTGCGCTTGGTTCAACGCCTTTCCTGCTAGGCCAATCACGTGCAGTTCCCATCTTCTTTTAAATTTTGTCCAATCTGTTTGAAACGTCTAAGATATGCCCTTCGAGCGACGCGCCCATATGCCCAGGAACCAAATATAGATGTACATATATTTCTCCCTAACCGGATTATTTCCAGAGATTTCTTACACTCTAACACACTTTTAGATATTTTAGCCTTAATCGCTGCTTGACTCACTTCGCAAATTGACACAGCTTCAGTTACTTCCCTCCAATATTTCTACTGCTTATGTCACGGCTACTACTTTCGACTGAAAAACACTACAGAGATTCGGTAGCTTGTAAGACTTGTAGGAATTACTACTTACTTTTTTTTTGCTCTAAGAGACCCATCGAAATGCTGGTAGGGAACGAGGTGGTCTATCCGTCCAATATTTGATGACGTTATACTACTATGGCCTGCGCTCAAGCTGCATCGAGGCATTGAGTCTCTCGTTGCAGTTGTCAACGCTATGTTCTTCACCACCTGGTTTACAGGTAGAATGTGCAGTCAGTGCAGTTATCGGGACTTTCTTAAGGGCTCCCGTTATGCTAAGCGTTGATATCCTATATTCCGTCTTTAACTTTTGAGATAAGTTCTTTTTTGTGTGGCTGTGCACCAAACAAAAACTCCATAGTAGAGGATAGGGTTTACAATCGCTGCAAATACCCAATGAGAGAGAGAGAGTCCAATAGACCCCACGTACACCCCAGCATTTATTTACATGCATAAAGTGCCTTTGAGGTCTTCTTCACTCTTCCTTTGGCACAAGCTTTCTTCTACAGGGTCGCAGTTCTTAGCTTAAGCCTAGATCAATTCGGGACCTTGTAATTTCTTGTAAATAATACCAAACGCGTTTTATCCGTGTTGGTGGCAAACCGAAGTAAGATGCTCAGATGTTTAGTACAAGGTTTCTTCTACAGGGTCGCACTTTTAGCATAGGTCTAGATCAATTCCGCACCTTATATTTTCTAATAAATAATACCAAATCCATCTTATCCGTGTTGGTGGTCTATCCAAGGTAAGATGCTCAGTATTTATATCCCGTCGCAGGCCTCCCATAGAAGAGATAATTATTGGAAAGCACTTTCCGCTTATAACAACCGCAACGTCATCTGCTGCAATCTTTTCAAACGCCTCGCAGAAGGAATGCTAAAACTCGGCCTTAGCCTTCCTAATGGCTTTATTGTAGCTGTACAGTGCCGGAATGCAAGTTTACCGTAATCTGCGGCGATTTATTGAAGTTCGTAAATTTTATAAAATGGTTCCAAGCTCATCCAAGAATAAGGTAAGCAAAAATTTAATTTCTTTCTATACACCAAAGCCTCCCTCTGGGAATGATATTTTCAAAGAATACTTTATGTATAATTCTCTATTTGTTTGCAGCAAATTAAAGTTGAAACGCCCATCGTTCACAAGGAGTATGAGAGCTCCCCGAGCATCGTAAATTAAACGCCACAATATTTTAGTCTGCTGAAGTTTTCTGTTTTACGTTTACCAAGAATTTCTGCATTTTGATTAAAATTTATGTATATTTCCTTTTGTCTAGTTTGTGTGAGGAAAAAAACTAATTGAAAATCCTCATACTCTTTCTACTGTTGTTATGGTAAGAGGAGTCACCACCGAAGAGTCATGCAGCAAGCCGTGCTGAGTTTAAAGGCTCCGAGGCGTTTGAGTTTAGAGGGTAAACTAAATGATTTTATTACTTCAGATGTGTCGCTTTAGTGAAATTTTGTGGCACTTTAAATTGAGTAAATTTACTTTATGCTCCCCTCACTAGGGTAGGCACCTTGTCGTTGGTGTGAGGGCTTAGCCGAAGTCCATAGCGCCCGACTATGAGGCGGAGCTGTTTAGGACTGACATCTAGGCCGTTTCGCCTCATAGGAGGGCGGCGGGATGTCGGTGACCAAGAACTGCCAACCCCCTAATCCAGGGTGTTATGCGGACCGTGCCTATTGGACGATTTGCAGCCAGGGGATAAATTCGGCTGTATTCGAACGGTAGAAGTAGGTCGAAGGCAGTTCAAAAGGTTTGCTGCGAGAAACCCTCGGTTCTGCAACCGGTACGAGGAGGAAGAAGCGTCGAATGGCAGAATGAAGAGGCAACGTTCGGCAGAAGGCGACAAACCTGCTTTCAAGAGGCAGAAAGGACCCAGTCCTAGAGCCGCGAGGCAGGGCAGTCGCATAGACAAGACAAGTAGGCCCAAAGCTGTAAGACAGATGGGTTCCAATAGCGAGGTAGCAACTACCTCGAAAGCTGCCAGTCAGAGGGAAGTTCCAACTACGGAAGTAGGAGATAAGCCAAAGGGAGATAACGCTAAGGCTCCGGTTTTCTCGGAGGCGCTAAAGGGAGTTAACGCGAAGACTCCGGTGTTCTCAGAGGTTCTAAAGGGAGATAACACTAAGACTCCTGCTTTTCCCGAGAAGATGAGTGATGTGGCAAAGCAGTCACTGACTGTGGCGCTGGTTGATCGTAGCAGTCCGTTCGGACAAATGACTACTGAAAGGTGGAGATCTGTGGAAAGGGAGCTTATTAGCTTAATGCTTAAGATGATGCGGGAACGACCAAGTAAGCCCCTTCCAACCTTTGATTCGGGGGGATGGTATAATGGCGTGAAGATGATAGCGTGCGACAACTTCGCGAGCTTGCGGTGGCTGGAGGAAGTCGTTCCAAACCTCCAAAGGCAAGGCACGAACGCGCGGTTTGAGGTGGTGGATAAAGCGCAAATCCCCACGGTACCAAAAGTTAAGGTATGGATACCAGAATCAGAATCCGAACATACCGACACAGGATTGGAAGGTACTTACTGTATCTCGGCCTACCGAGGATGGTCAGTTCTACATCTTCCAAATAAACAAGCAGGCGGAGGATATTTTGTACACGCAGCTTGGCAAAATGTCCTTTGGCACTGGCAAAATTTACATGCGACTCAGGAAAAGAAGTCCCGAGGATAAAAATCCTAACACGCTGGAAGTGGGCGAAGTCGAAAAGGACCTCAGAAGCCTAAGGGAAAAAAGACAGGTGGAGGTCCCCGACGTCACCACGAACGTGCTAGAAGAGGACCAACCGCTAAATGGTGCTGTGACTCGCACAGAGGAACACACGGCACAACATTCACGAGGGGCTGAAGGGGGCCTCGAATACTCTAAACCAAAAGGGCAAGAGGAGGACGACGACGTCAAGACGAAGGTACTGGAGGGGGACAAACAGCCCAATGGTGCTGCGAGTCCTACAGATAAACCTCCAACACAGTAAAGTGGCGTCGAGCGAACTCCTCCTAACCCTTGAGGAGGGTTCGTTTGACGTGGCGCTGATCCAGGAGCCGTGGCTCTCATCGGGAGGAAAGGTTTCTGGACTTAGCGCGTGCGGGTTTGGCGTTTACTACGCACAAACGAAAGGACGGGTGCGAGCTGTAGTAATGGTAAGGAAACAGCTGCATTCATATATGCTGCCTAATTACACCACCGAGGATCTCGTAGCGGTGGCCGTTGAGCAAAAGAATAAGCAGGCATTTATCCTGGCGTCCTGCTACATGGCCCATGCTGCGGAAGTTCCACCAATGGAGTGCAAAAGGCTAGTACAGGAGGAAGGGCGCAAAGGGCGGTTGGTCATAGGCGCAGATGCAAATGCGCACCACAATGCGTGGGGAGGAGCAGATACGAACGAAAGAGGCGAATCTCTATTTTGTTACATCCTGCAAACCAATTTGCAGATAGCCAACAGGGGAAATGTTCCTACATACATTGGTCCAACATCTAGCAATGTTCTGGATATTACATTGAGCTCCGAGCGTGATATATCAAGGTATGATTGGATGGTTCTCGATAGACCATCCTTCTCCGACCATGCGTATATAAGCTTCAGCATCCCACTAAAGAGGGTAGAGAAGGGAGGAACCTTTAGAAACCCTAGGGCAACGAATTGGACTAAATTCCAGAAACACGTAGAAACGAAACTGGGACAACCCAAAGAGGTTGCTAATGTAGAGGAACTGGAGGAGTCGAATGAATTCCTAACAAGGACGCTTATGACTGCGTATAACAAAGCTTGCCCTCTAAGAAGATTCAGAGGAAAAGCAAAGCCGCCATGGTGGAGCAATGAGCTGAGTCTTCTAAGAAGACAGGTAAAAGAAATGTTTAAACTCGCAAAGACCGCGGAAAGCGAAGCGTGTCGGGACGAGTACAGGGATCTATTGCGGATCTACAAGCGTGAAATTACCAGGGCGAAGAGAAACTCATGGAAAAGTTTCTGTACGGACATAGAGTGCTCCAGTGAAACAGCACGGTTGAAAAAAGTCCTAGCAAAGGGAAACATAGTCCAGGGACTAATAAAGAAAGAGAACGGGGAATGGTCACGTGATAGTGAGGAATCCCTTGAGGTGCTTCTCGATACACATTTCCAATCGGGAGACGGTTTAGAAGAACCAGCAGACATCACTCACACTTCGATCACGGAGCTAGTGGTGCCGGGCTTGGTGACCGATACCAAGATCGAGTGGGCAGTGAAGACGTTTTCTAAGTTTAAATCGCCGGGCCCAGATGGTATATTCCCGGCCATGCTACAATTCTCAAGCAGGGCGGTCGTGGAATGGCTTAAAATAATATTCGATGGGTGCATAAGACTGAATCATGTTCCGCACTCTTGGAGAACTGCTCGTGTAGCTTTTCTACCAAAGGCGGGGAAGATCGGTCACGTGTATCCCAAAGACTATAGACCCATTAGATTAACATCATTTCTGCTCAAAACCTTTGAGAGGCTGATAGATGTGTAAATAAAGTCCAACGTGGATGGAAAGCTGCTCTCCACAACACAGCATGCGTACACCAAAGGCAAGTCGGTAGACACCGCATTGCATAGGGTGGTAATAAGCATAGAGAAATCCCTGGAATATAAGGAGTATGCTCTAGGAGTCTTCTTGGACATTGCCGGGGCTTTCAATAATGTTGCAAAATGGGCGATTATGGATGGTCTTAATTACATTAAAGTACATCCTGCCTTAATCAGATGGATCGGCTGCATGTTAAATTGCAGAAAGATTACATCACAATGGGGATTGTACGAGGCCACGAAATCAGTGGACAGGGGCACGCCACAGGGAGGGGTGCTATCACCTCTGCTGTGGACACTGGTCATCAACCAACTGCTCAGGCAATTCGATGAGGGACCCGTAAAACTTACGGCTTACGCAGATGACGTTGCAATTGTCATAAGTGGAAAATGCCTTCCAACGATTAGTTCTTTGATGGATCGGGCGCTTCGGGATATTCATACCTGGGCATCTAATGTCGGGCTGAAAGTCAATGCGGAGAAGACGGATATGGTCTTGTTTACAAAGAGGTACAAGGTCCCAAGTTGGACCAGGCCTAAGTTAGGAGCGGTGACCTTACAGGAGAAACCTTGCACAAAATATCTAGGAATCATCCTAGACAGTAAGCTGTCATGGAAGCTCAACGTGGAGGAGAGGGTCAAGAAGGCCTCAACGGCACTCTATGCATGTAAAAGAATGCTGGGGTGTACGTGGGGCCTATCGCCCTCTCTTTCTCATTGGGTTTTTACAGCGATTGTAAGCCCTGTTCTATACTATGGAGTTCTTGTTTGGTGGAAAGCCACACAAAAAACAACATACCTCAAAAAATTAGAGGGGGTATGCAGACTATCGATGCTTTGCATTACGGGAGCCCTGAAAACAACCCCGACGGCTGCACTGTATGCCATTCTGCACATTCCACCTGTAGACCTGGTAGCAAAGAACAAAGCATTAACGACCGCAACCAGGCTCGGTGCTTCGGGGCAGCTTGAGCGCCGACCATATGGCCATAGTAGTATAGCGTCCTCAGTCACAAGACGAACAGACTACATGATTCCCTACCTGCACTTTGAGGGAGATCTTAAGGCCACAATAGAGGTGGACGGTTGGCGCAAGGGTGCGCAAATGGCGGACGAGGCGATACATGTGTACACCGATGGTTCCAAAATAGTGGAAGGAGTAGGGTCTGCGGTATACTGCGCTGATCCGGAATTAAGCAGATCCTACAGGCTGCCGGATTACTGTAGCGTTTTCCAAGCGGAAATATTAGCCGTAACCAAAGCAGTAGAAACCTTGGAAGAGAATAGCTTAAGCTGCAACCGTGTTAACTTTTATATTGACAGTCAAGCAGCAATTAAGGCAATAATCTCGCATAGCACAGCATCTAAATGCGTGTTAGAGTGTAAGCAGTCTCTGGAGAGAATCGGGACAGGGAGAAGCATACATCTATATTGGGTCCCAGGGCATATGGGAATAGATGGGAATGAAAAAGCGGACGAATTAGCTAAAAAGGGCGCATCCCTTGAAGCTTGCTCCGTAGACATCCCAATTAGATTGGGCGAGATTAAGCGAAGGCGAGAGGTGCACATGATCGACCAAGCAGAAAAGGCGTGGGTTGATGCGCGGGGCTGTAAAGTGTCGAAGATTATGTGTAGGTCTTACAACCTTAGACTAACACAGTTGCTTCTATCATTAAAAAGAGAGGACTGTAGACTCATGACGGGTATTCTGACTGGACACTGCCTTCTGGCGTCACATGCCTTTAAATTAGGCTTGGTCAGTGATAGCAGGTGTAGGAAGTGCGGGTTGGAGGAGGAAACGATCGAGCACGTTCTGTGCTCGTGCCCTGCACTTGCCAGGCTAAGACTCCAGCTATTAGGAGTGATACAGCTGTCAGATCTAGAAGCAGCAAGTGGCTTAAGTCCTAGGAAGCTTCTAGTATTTGCCAAGAGGACGGAGTTATTTTATAACATAGGTCCTGGTTTTTGATAGGGTTTTTCAGTTTGGTCGTTAAAACAAACTTCTGGTAACACTACGGACTCAATCAGTCTATGTGAGGTCCTCATGGACCGGCCAGTTCAACCTACCTACCTACTTTATGCTCCAATCTTAAAATATACTAAACAAATAATGAGCTATGCATGCAACAAACAACAACAAGAACGCAGCGCACAAACAACTCCCACGATTTCATAATTGGTTGATGTTGCCCTAAGTAAGCGATTTGGGGTGCTGCATCATAAATGACTTGAGAACTTTTTGAAATTGTGTGAAAAATTACTTCCTGATTTTTATTTTTATATATAGTGCAGAAAACAACTACAACAACAACAGCATAATAAAACTTAAAACATAATATAATGCCACATTGCAAGGAAGAAGATGAAGCGAAAATGTTTCACATAAATGATAACGTTGTATGTAGTAGCTGCTTTGTTGTTATGCCCATGTTTTACTAGTATTGTTGTTGTTTTTGTCGCTGTTGCAATGAGTTTTTGAACTTCCTCGTAAACGTGTCAACAGCAAGTAAAGTAATATTGCATTGCAGCCACTGAGGTGCTGATCGCTCCTAAGCAGCCTTTCTTGTTTTAATATTCTTGTTTTGTGTTCTTGTAGTTGTTGTTGTCACTGTTTGCACTGTTGCTTTTGTTTACAAGCGCATCCTTGACACAGTAACCGCACCAAAGCCGCTGGAAGTTAAATTGCCTGCGGTGGGGTAACAACAACAAAAACAACAGCTGCAGTATGAGCAATAAGAAATGACAGCAACGAAGCAACAACAAAAAGAAGGACCTCTTGAGTAATGGTCACATGTACAACAACAAGCAGAGCAGAGAAACGAACGTTAATCCAACAGTGATGGCGAAAGTGTGGGTGAGCAAATAAGTACAATGAAGAACAGAATCACTAACAACGACGCCAGCAGTAGCAGCGTCAACAGTCAGCTTAATCGGGGGAAAACCTCATGCGCGCACAGTAGTATGGTTTTAGAAATCGTTTGACAAAAAATAATGGACATTTTTTTATTAATAATGAAAAGGCTTGACGGCAAAGATGCCAAGCCAGAATGATGCTTAATAGAGCATGAACTACGGGCAATTGGGATCTGCTCTATTATTATACGGAAAAGAACTTGAAGATCTAAGACGGCTACCTGCAGAGAACATTGTGAGATGATAAAGAGCTTTCCGGCAGCAGATTTTACTCCAATAAGCCCTTTTGCCAGGGTTAAGTTAGGTTGAACTGATTGCTCCGTGAGGACCTCACATACATATATTGAATGAGTGCATAGCGTTACCAGAAGCTTGCTCAATGGCCAAATTAAAAACCCCTATCAGAAATCAGTACCTATGTTATAAAAAAATTTTGGCGTCTTGGCAAATACTAGAAACTTTCTAATAGCTATGCTACTTGCTACTTCTATATCTGTGCTACTCCTAAGTTTTAGCCTTGCGAGCACTGGTCACGATCACAGTATGTGCTTGATTGTTTCCTCTCGCAAACCGCATTTCCTATACCAGCTTTCACTTACGAGGCTAAATTCAAAAGCATGTGATGCCAGAAGGCAGTGTCCAGTCAGAATACGCTTCATATGAAACTCATCCTTTGTTCTAATCTCGCCCAATCTGATTGCGATGCCTACGGCACATGCTTCGAAGCATTCGCCCTTTTTAGCTAGCTCATTCACTTCTTCATTTCGATCTCTTTGCATATGACCAGTTCCCCAGTCAGACTCCCATTGAAGCACAGGTGCAGAATTAGGTAGTCCTTTCATCCAGTAATGGATGATACTATACTACACTCTGAGGAACTAACTCACTATCCGGAGTTTGTAGTATGCTATCAGTACTTACACCCATAGTAATTTGTAATTTGCCGCCCTTAAATGGTAGGAGTAAAAGAGCCCCAAATCAAGTGTTCTCACCACAGTTAATCGCGCCTTTCCAACTTCCAGTATATTTAAATCATCTGGACCGGACGGGATCTAAAAGAAACTTCCTTTTTGTATGAATAAATTTGTCACCAGTCAGAATTCGCGGGAGAATCACAGGGCAAATCACAAATCAATGTTAGGTTAAGAGGGTGTGCTTGGGAGCTTCCCTTCCTTCCACTCGAGAACATTTTTACCCATTGAAATTGCCCTCAGTGAGTGCCGGGTGGCGACATATTCCTCAAACTAGATAACTTCCTAGTAATCCTCAAACGAACCGTTTGATATCTCTGATGAATTAAATTAGCAGCGAAAGATGCACCTCTCAAATACAAAAACCGTGAGCCCAGAAATCTTAGTAGTCTCGCAGCCTTGGACATCGGCAGAGAAAGTGGTGAATTGGCTTTCCTTCCTCCTCATCCTGACATATTGTGGCAATCGTCTTCAACATATCTTTATCCACTTTCGTCATCTCTGAAAAATGGAAAAAGGCGAGGGTGGTACCGCTACTAAACCCTATAAAACCAGTTAAACTTGGAGACTAATATCAATCGATATCTTTCCTATCGCCAGTAGCCAAGATACTTGAAGTCGTTCTGCTTCCTTATTTCGCCGCAAATCTGTGGCTTGCCAATCATCAGCATGGCTTCCCAAACGCGCTAAACGTCATCAACACTCAAATAAATTGCGGACTGCATCAAGAACTTCACCATAGATTTGTACTCGTAGCGCTAGACTTATCAAAAGTTTTTGACACAATCAATCACACGTCATTACTGCAAGAATTGGAAGAGTCCACCGTTCCTCTCAGTCATAACATAAAAACTCAGAAGAAACAAGACAAAGGGCGCCACAGGATGGTATCTTATCACCATTATATAACTTTTACATATCGAAGCTGTCTTCCTCACTAGAAAGAGTTACAATTGTGTCCTACCCCGATGACTGGACGATATCGGTAAGAGGCCTCGGTCCATCCATTGATGAGCTATGGTATAAAATTACCGACTCTCTCCCTAGTCTTTCCAATTTTTTTACCACGTGAATTCTGGCAAAGTCATCGACCAAATCAGCGCCGCCCTTATTTAAAACTTGAACAAAGCAAATGTCGACTATATTGGACACCCACCGTCGATGACATTACGCTACCGACTGTCCTTCAACCAAAAGGGCTGGGTGTGACGTTCAGTTAGAACCTACATTTTTGCGAGCATGCAATGCCGCAATTGTACCTAAAGTCCATAGCCGTTACAAAATTTTCAATACCCTTGCCAGCATCACTTTAGGCAAAGACAAAGAAACGCTCATAGGCACTTATAAAGCAGTTGGCCGACCACTGGTATGCTATGCGTCCGCAATATGGTCGCGTAAAAGAAACACACTGGAGGAAACTGCAGGTTCAGAACTGCCGCAGGATGTCTTCCTACGTTTTCAGAACACCATCTGCACAGTGAGGTGAGAATACTCCAAATAAAGGAGAGAAATGAAATGCTGAACAAACAGTTTCTGCTGAAGGCCCAGAAACCTTGGCATCCCAACAAACATCTGATTGAAGACGCCCCGCCTCCCAGGAATTTAAAAAGTCATCTCCGTAAGCATTACGAAGAAATTCGAATTTAAAAAGGAACATGAAAAGGCCCTCAGCGGCATTCACTATTACTATGACAACAATTGCGGAATGAAATCTGAACTCAAAGATAAATAAATTGAACTCGAGGAAAGCAAATTCCGCAGCGAGACGCGTGTCACTCAACTTAGATCTAGATACTGTAAAAGGTCAAATTTCTACTTATCCAGAATCAACCCGGACATACCCAATATATGTCCTGTTTCTAACTTATATCCACAAAACACCAACCATCTTTTCAATTGAAAACTGGAAGGAATGCCACTAACACCCTTATCTCTTGGGTCCGACTCTGTTGAAACAGCAAGTTTCCTCGGACTCCCGTTAGAGGATATCAATGAAAATTTGTGAAAGATCCCACCTATTGAATGAGGCCAAGAACTGATACAACAAAAACAGCAACATAACACACCTTTCGTCTCTATCTTATCGCTAATAAATAAATGAATTAAAGGAAGAAACGACTGAGACTCTTTGTTGAACTTATCCAAAGCTGGCTCGGAATTTTTTGTCGTTGAAGAAGATACAAACCCAAATACAACCGAAACAAGACACTGCAAGGGCATCACAATGCTAAGTGATTTCGGGAGGCTTTGTTTCTATGAGTAGCTATGTTTGTTTCCACTCATGGATTAGGGGTAGAGTTGGCATTTTAATTACATCCAAATGCTAACAATAAAAACACCAAAAGCACTGCTAACGTCAACGACAGATAGTGTAAACGTGCGAGTGATTTTTGTCACCACAACAACAACCAAAAATGACTTACAAACATATAAAAATATATAGACACGCAAACGTACACACAAATATATTTACATTTATGCGCCCTCATAACCAAAAGACATACAGACCGGAATTCACAACAAAAACAATAAAATATAACAAAACTACATGAAAATATACAAACATGTAACGTATTTCCCAAGGGGCGGTCGTGGTGTGTCATTTGTGTTTTTGTTGGTCTGCCTGTTTGTTCTGTGCAATGCAGCTGCCCGCATTTTTAGATTTAAGGATGTTAGTAATGAATGAATGCAAGGACGAAAGAACGAAAGCCGCGTTGTTCGTGTAAGCCAAATGAGGGTGTAACACCAACACAAATATGTACAAAAATCCGATATCCTTTCACTCACTGCTCCAGGCACTGATGGTGACTTGTGCCGCGCTGAGAGTGCCCCGCTGCTCATCTTGCACTCTTCAAAAGCTTGCGTTGAGTGGCTGAATGCTTTTGCGTTTTAATTGATTAAATGTAAATTAAATTGATGGACAAATATGCGCTTTACTAAAGGCATCTTAGTCATAAATCTACTTTACTAAAGATTTTTCGAATAATTACAAAAAAACAAAAACACAAATTCTGAGGCAACACTCAAACTAAGCATTAAAGGGTTGGCCTGCAGCAAATGGCCATAAGCCAGGAGCTTGGTATTTATGCGCAGTCATCACTCACCATTCACTAAAATTTCTTGTGCGCTGTGTTTTCGTGCATAAAATTCAATTACTTTGCAAATAATACCAAAAAAATGAAGGCGGTGTAGAAACACAAGTCGAGACAGTTTTAAGTAATAACAAACAAAAGGCGATTTTTAGGGCAAAATAGAAATAAGCAAATATACATAAAGTAGCATAAGCAATAATAACAAAAGAAAATTATGAGTTTGCATGAATGCGATTATTATATACCCAGTTGCAGATTTGAAAAAAAATTAATGAATTAAGTGGGGATTGCCCTTATTGCTTTAAATGTATGAAAATATATGTTTGAAGCATTTTTTATTTTATAATTTATTTAATAATTTGGGAAAAATTTAAACAACGTGACATCAGGATGGACAAGGCGACAGCTGTTTCGATTATACCATCTCTTCAAAGCATTTTCTCGCGAGAGTGGTATTTGAACCCACACTCCTACGATGGTTGAAGTGTTGCAAAGGCATTCAGCAACGTTATGCCTTAGTTGTTGTACACTTTATCCCAATTGCCCTCCTCGCATATTTTATTCTCTTTGCACAGTACATACTTTGTATGTAATCATGTGTTAAAGTTACGCTTTTTGTTGGCTGTTTCATAGAAACTGGTATTTTTGTTTTTGTTCTATTTATAGAACTACAAAGAATTAACCAATGTTGCCTATCCCTCCTGATGTCACGTTGTATAAATTTTTCTCAAATTATTAAAGAAAAAAAAATTTTTTGGAAATGTTTTGCTGAGGTAAATCGAGCTTTGTTTCGAACATAAACGGGTAGTTAAATGAATTCCTTGAAGATGTTTTAAAGTATAGCGAAACTTCGGTATAAAATTTTAATGATTTAGCTTTATACGCATCCTCAGTTTAGATCAGTGAAGCCTATTAGGAACTATTTACTTATCAAAAACTGATGGGATTACTAATGGAACAAAGTACAAAATTGATGATGACCGCTGTGGCCTAGACGTGGTATGGTGGCCTACCGTATCGAAGGTACCAATTAAAACACACATTACAAGTAACATCCAAAATACTTAAGAAGCGGTTTTCTAAACAGAGTCGACCCTTGTCGGCAACAGTTTGGCAAGCCCTCCTAAGGTATTTCTGCCATCAACAGTTTCTCATTGAAAGCTCAATTTTTAGGAAAAAGTTGAATAACAGACGTTTTGTGGTAAGACCTCATTAAGTTTGCTGTAAAAATAAGCATACGAGGTACAACAACATTCTCTATGCCTACCACATACAAACATGGACACAGTAAATAATAAAATACTTTGTGATTATGACAGACTACCAATCATACTTCTGCGACTAAACTCAACTTACCGCATGGGCGCGCTACGCGTCTATAGCGCCTTTAATACTGTATCTGATGATGCAGCACTGGTCATTGCAGGAAAGTGTCCTATGAACATATTAGCAAAAGAAGCGACGCTGAGCAATCAAGACGTCCATGTGGCGGACACAGGAGATCAGCATGCAAAACTGGCAACAGGAATACCTTCACAAAAAGAACTCTGGCCATACCGATATATCCCATATATGTATTAGTACATTACTATCGAGTCAGCACGGCGAGGTAGATTTTTAAGTCACACAGTTTCTAAGTGGCCATGCTACAAAGCAACTTAAAATGGTCAGCGGAATCTAATGTAATACCGGAAACAATTAAATTGCTACGAAGCCTACAAAGGCTCCGATGCAGCAGCAAACATTAAACATACCAGTTTTGCGGAACAAATTGCAAAGGTGGACGGGATTGAACTTAATACGGATCGGAGACAAGGTCTCTTAAACTGTGTGATCAACTGCAAAAGAGTTATAACAGGGAAAATAAAGGTTACGCTGTAGTAACGGCGACCATGCAACACAAAAATATCCTAGATGCGGATTTGGAATAAGGCCGTTCAAACCGCACAAGAATGAAAGAACAAAATAACTCACAAAGGCCCCTTCAACCGTAGAAACAATGATATAGGAGTAAAGACGTCGTGCCTCTACAGAATTGTTGAGAGGACCCCTTCAACCGGTGCAACATAATACATGATGTAGTAAGCAAGGAGGAGGAGGATTAAACCGGTGTATACGGATACGGCCGCTTGGTGTGGTGGTAGTGTGCTCCCCCTTCTAACCCGGTGGTACAAGTCTTTGGCAAAGCACCACCAAACATTTAGAAATAAGGTTTATTCAATTGATAAACAGTTTTTCTAAGCTGGGTCGCCTCTTGGCAGGGGTTTGACAAACATTCCGAGTGTATTTCTACCATGAAAAGTTACTCAGTGAAAATTCATCTGCCTTGTAGCTGCCGTTCGTAGTCGACACATGTCGGTTCAGTCCCGTCCAATTGTAGGAAACACTAGTAAGGACCACGATTCAAATTGGAAGAGAAGCTTGGCCCTAACCTTCTCGGAGGTAAATCGCAACAAGTATTTTTTTTTTTTTTTTTTTTGAACGCATGCAGGTTTCAAACCCAGTTTACACTATGCCGTCCTACTGTGAAAGTATAGCAGGTTGAGCACTGTATCTGCCTTCCTACAAAATAGTTGACTGTAGTAACGGAGGGCAATGGTACTTAGACGATAGGAGGTTAAAGTGCCACAATGACTCAAAGGCTTTCGATGTTTACCCCTCTGTAAGAAAAAAACATAAACTTAAGGAACGATTGCAAAAGCCTGCTTTATTAAAAATTTTAAATCTGACTTTTATTTGAATTTCGATTTCAAGTGCGGTTTCGGCTTCAATTCGGTTTCATTTCAGATTTCGTTTATTTCTTATTCTCTTCCTTCTTTTCTGGTTTCAGTTCTTATTTTACCACGATTTACGTGTAGATATTTGGTTATAGTTTCGAAACTAGATTTGGTTTAAGTCAAGCTTTTGTTTCCAGATACGTAACCGGACAGAGTTCTGGTTCCAGTCTGGTTTGTGTACTTTTGTATAGTTTACCGCATTCGGATTTGGTTCTGGTATAAGTCTAGTTTCAGTTCAGGTTAAGGCTTCAGTTTCCGTTCCGGAATGGGCCCGGTTTCCGTTGAGAAGTCAGTTTGGTCCCAGATTTGCCGCCGGTTCTGGTTTCAGTTCCAGTTTTAGTGCAGCTACTATTTTGGCTTCGGTCTCGGTCTGCATATCAATGACGATTTAAGCTCAGATTTTGATCTTGTTTCGATTGCGGTTCCAGTAGCAGCCCCGGGCTTCGATTCCAAATTCGGTTCTGTTTTATTTGACATTAGTTTCGGTATGTGACCGTTTCTATTACGCTCTAATTCTAGCTGGGCTTGCGGCTTCTGTCCAGTTACGGTTTTGGTTATGTTTTTCGTTTACTTTTGGTTTACGGCTTCTTTTTCTTTTACTCTTATGGCTACAGTTTCGGATTAAGATTTTTGTTTTTGGCTTCGGTTTAGGTCCCATTTAGATTCCAGTTTCTGTTTCGGATCTGGTTTATTCCGACTTTGGCTTTCGTTCTGGTTATGGTCCCGGCTTCTCTTCGGTTGAGTTTCGGTTATGGTTTTCGTTAAGTTTTGGGTTACGCTTACGTTTCTGAAAACAGATCCGTTTACAGTTACGGTGGCTACCGGCTGTGTGCCCCTAACCCTCCAGAATATTGCGTCGTCCTTTGGACACTATTTTCTAAGTGAGTAACCTGATGCTCAGGCTAAACAATAAGGCACGACTCACTATATAAATGTGCAAATATCAGTTTTCAAATCCCGTAGTGCTCGTTGTACAATGGATTGGGGGATCCTCTTCTTTAAGAGTCATATACGGGGGTGAACGAATCGTAACAGGATTCAAGGGGTTGATAAGCGCAATACAAAGCTTTATAGCTTCAAAGCTTCCGCAATCCAATTGTCAACCTCGCCTACGCGAGGGAATCCTGTTAAAAATATGAATGTATCATACACATATTTAGCAGGCGAGGCTCTGGCGACACGAAGTTCCTCAGGGAAATAGGGGGTGGGGAGCGCGGTATGGCCTAGAATTAAACCTTCAATCATATTAATCGTTCCCGAGATAGTCGGGCTAGTGCCTTAATGGTGCTTTGTTACCGGAACGTACGGGATCTATATTCGGCAAAGGACCACCAACATCGATAATACTCCCCAAAGCCTTCGGGGAGTGCCTTTATCGTTAATGCAACAACGAATCCTAACTTGGCTACTACAGTTAGGCAGTCACTTACTTACTTGGCGCTTAACCGTCTAAACGGTTATGGCCGTCCAACAAGGCGCGCCAGTCGCTCGTTCGCTCCGCCAACCGGCGCCAATTGGTCACACCAAGGGAGTTTAAATCGTTTTCCACCTGGTCCTTCCAACGGAGTGGGGGCCGGCCTCTACCTCTGCTTCCAGAGGCGGGTTCCGATAGAAATACTTTCTTGGCCGGAGCATCATCTTTCATTCGCATAACATGGCCTAGCCAGCGCAGCCGCTGCGTTTTAATTCGCTGGACTATGTTGATGTCTGCGTATAGCTCATACAGCTCATCATTAAATCTTCTTCGTTACTCGCCATCGCCAACGCGTGGAGATCCATAAATCTTTCGAAGAACTTTTCTCTCGAACACTCCCAAAGCCGCTTCAAATGCTGATGTCATGGTCCATGCTTCTGCCCTATATAGCAGGACGGGTACGATAAGTGACTTGTAGAGTATGATTTTCGTTCGCCGAGAGAGGACTTTACTTTTCAATTGTCTACTTAGTCCAAAGTAGCATTTATTGGCAAGATTGATTCTTCGCTGGATTTCAGTGCTGATGTTGTTGCTAGTGTTGATGCTGGTTCCCAAATAAACGAAGTCTTTTACTATTTCGAAATTATGGCTGCCAACAGTAGCGTGGTTGCCAAGGCGCATATGCGCTGACCCTTTGCTTGATAACAGCAGGTACTTCGTTTTATCTTCATTCACCATCAAACACATCTTTACCGCTTCTTTTTCCAAGCAGAACTAACAGCGCGGGTGTTTAGATATGGAAAATATGCTCCCACTGCTCCTGTGTTCCTTCAGGAGGAGTTCTGCTCTCAGAGAGCAGGTGTGAGAGTCGAGTTGCGAAATCATTGGCAGTCTAATGTGATTGAAGCTTTGGGCTTCGCAATCATGTCAGCGTATCTTCGCTTTTATATAGTTATGCTGCCCATAGTTTATATTACCATCCATCTGTCTGCTATAGAAACAATTTGGTTTGGGCTTTTTTGGCAGTGTCACTGGTTCCTTGCATACTTTCTTATTCTTCTTGTGCTTGCATGAAAGAGCTTAGTGTTGTGCGATAATTCTCATTAACTTTGAGGATAATTAACCGAAGACATGTACGAATATAGGAATTGAAAAAATTAAAAAAAAATTTTTTTTTTAAATAATTACTCCCTGAAGAGGACACAATATCGTGTCGAAACGCGTCGGAGTTAGAAAAGAAAAATTAAGTTTTTTGCTTTAAAGTTTAAACTCAACGGCCAATACAGCTCTGAATAAGTACTAAAAAAAATATATTTTTAAAACCGATGGAGTAAGATATCGCCGGAGGAGCATTTGACTTCTCAAATGAACATGTAGCCGAAATCGTTAACGTCACATCTGCAGATCACAGAAAGACAAACGAAAATCCTAGCTGATGATAGGTGGCTTGAGGAGTGAACGTTTGAGCTGCGCGAAGACAGAGTTTCTGCGATCTCTCTGTGCTAACCACATCCAGGTATAAAAGCAATAATAATGCATTAACGAGTAATACCACAAATTGTTTAGAACTATATAACCGCATTCCAAAATTTTTCTGCTACCAGCGCCCATTTGTTGCACCAATTCATTTGTGAATTCTTCGTCGTTACGCTCGAATGGTTCATCGATGGTAATTTTTGCTTACTTACTCCAAGTTTATTTTATTTCTTTTAAGTTTTTGTTTTGGTTCTTTTTCATGTTGCATTGCTGGTCGTCCTTATTGGTCATATTTCATGCAATTTTGCACTTACTTTACCCCATTAGACAAGCGCACCTCCCCACTTCCTACTACATTCTGGCTGTTGCCAATAACAATGATTGTTGCATATGCCTTACCTACGACTCAGCTTTCTTTTGTGTATTCGTTTTAGTATTCCTTCATTCTTTGGTTTGTAGGATTACTCTAATTTATTACAGTACTTAATGTATTCGAAAAGGATGAAATTATTCGAATAGGTTGTTGTAAAGTTATTGTGGAATGTTTAGATGAGCGTTTGCCATAGCAATTAATAAAGTTATACAAAACTAATTGAATATACAAAACATAAAAGTCTTTAAGTATTAGTATTATTAAATAAATTCATTAAGTTCTGTTGTTTATAGTAAAGTTAAAATTAGATTTTGCTTCTAAGTTACGACATAAGTTTACGTAATTATATATAAGTCTTTATCATGCTGGAATCACCAGATGAGGTATGACAAGAAATAATATAATAAAAAAAATTTTAAGTTAAACGGTTTTATTGAAAACAGTAATTACAATCAGTAATAATAATACTAAAAGCTACAAAATAATTAGGTAGGTCCTAGGTACCAGTCATCACACTCCTCATCAATCTAATGCAATTAAATAAAAGCGTTGGGCGCGTGAAATTTTTAAAAATGTGAGGCGTAGCATAACCTGATTAAGATTAAGTTTTTCTTACTTATGACTACCAATAGAAATTTGACGCGTCCAATGCTTTAATTTAATTGTCTGATCTACGTCCTAGACTGATGAGGGGTGTGATGACTAATTCCTGGGACCTACCTAATAATTTTCTAGCTTTGAGTATTATTAGTTAAATTTAATTAAAAATTTTTTTTTGAATTATTTCATTTTCAAGTTTTTAGTCTTTATTTAATTGCCTATTATTTCTCATTCTATTTAGTTCATTTAGTGACTCATTATTACAAGGACTCTGATCCTGACAATTTGTTACAATCTAAGTCCTCAATACATAATCCTTCCAAAGGCTTTACTCGACTCAAACTCCAAAGTATTTTGATGTCACTTCTACTGGACTGTATGTAATATTTGTTCCAAATATGAGCCAAATCGGACCACAGATACGAGTATTTTTAATATATCGATACCTGCGCCACCTAGCGGCTGCTTTCTATTCATGTATGTATTATGTGCTCAAGATATGAGCCAAATCGTACTACAAATATGACTTAAATATTTCGATCCATGCGCCACCTATCGGAAATATATTCCAAGTTTAAGGCTTGTAGCTTATCGGGAAGTTACTTAAATTGTATTACAAAATTCGTAAACAACGGCCGGCCAGCCGCTACATAGAGTCAAGCTAAATAAAACCGTTTAAAAAAGACAGAAGATGTACGCTATCGTAAACGGCTGGGGTGTTCTTTAAACGGTCAGAAGCGGGTAAAGTTTATACCTGATTTGAAAAAATAGGAGTAGAAAAATAATTAGCATTCTACCGAAGTACAATTCTACATAAGCCATTACAGCAACTGTTTTTTCAGCTTAACAGTGCCTCCTACATTAGCATTGACAAAAAGTAAAACATCCAACTTGGCCACCTAAATTGTGTTGAGCAGTAAAATTCAATGCATGCGGCCAAAGCAAACTTCAACTGCAGCTAAAACTTTCACTAAAATTCCGGATAAAATAGGGAGTGGTGTTATCCATATATGTATTTAGTTTTTATATACTTCAGTTAGGCTAGGTTGAACTGGCCGGTCCATGAGGACCTCACATAGACTGAAAGAGTCCGTGGTGTTACCAGAAGTTTGTTTTAACGACCAAACTGAAAAAACCCTATCAAAAACCAGAAACAGTTATAAAATAACACCGTCCACTTGGAAAATACCAAAAGCTTTTTAGGACCCATGCCATTTGCTGATTCTAAATCTGACAGCTGTATCACTCCTAATAGCTGATGTCTTAACCTGACAAGCGCAGGTCACCAGCACAAAATGTGCACGATAGTATCCGTCTCCAACCCGTACTTCCTGCATCTGCTATCACTAGCATAACTTAGCCTAAGTTAAAGGCATGTAACTGCAGAAGGCAGTGTTCTGTCAGAATACCCACCATGAGTCCACAGTCTTCTCCTTTTAATGATAGAAGCACCTGGTAGAAAAGAAAATAGCGTTAAAAACAGCAACCAGGTTCGATGCCTCGAGGCAGCTTGAGCGCTGACCATGCGGTCAAAGTAGTATAGCGTCATCAATCCAAAGACGAACAGACTACCTGATTACCTATCTGCGCTTCGAGGGAGATCTGAAGGCTACAAGAGAGGTGGATGGTTGGCGCAAGGGTGCTTAAATGGCGGACGAGGCGATACATGTGTACACAGATGGTTACAAAGTAGTGGAAGGAGTAGGGTCTGCGGTTTACTGTGCTGATCCAGAAATAAACATATCCTACATGAAGCCAGATTACTGTAGCGTTTTCCAAGCGGAAATATTAGCCGTAACCAAAGCAGTAGAAACACTGGATGAGAAAAGCTTAAGCTGCAGCCGTGTTATCTTTTATATTGACAGTCAAGCAGCAATTAAAGCAATAATCTCGCAGAGCACGGCATCTAAAGACACGTTAGAGTGTAAGCAGTCTCTGGAGAGAATCGGGACAGGAGAAGCATACATCTATATTGGGACCCAGGGCATATGGAAATAAATGGGAATGAAAGAGCAGATGAACTGGCTAAAAAGGGCGCATCCCTTGAAACTTGCTCCGTAGACGTCCCAATTAGTTTGGGCGAGATTAAAAGAAGGCGAGAGGTGCACATGATCGACCAAGCGAGAAAGGCGTGGGTTCAAGCGCGGGGTGTTAGGTGTCGAAGATTTTGTGTAGGTCTTACAACCTTAGACTAACAAAGTTGCTTCTATCATTAAAAAGAGAGGACTGTTGACTCATGGTGGGTATTCTGACTGAACACTGCCTTCTGGCGGCACATGCCTTTAAATTAGGCTTGGTCGGTGATAGCAGATCTAGGAAGTACGGGTTTGTGGAGGAAATGATCGACTACGTTCTGTGCTCGTGCCCTGCGCTTGCCAGGCTAAGACTCCAGCTATTAGGAGTGATACAGCTGTCAGATCTAGGAGCAGCAAGTGTCTTAAGTCCTAAAAAGCTTCTAGTATTTGCCAAGAGAATGGAGTTATTCTTTAACATAAGTCCTGGTAGCTAATTGTGGTTTTTGCATTTCGTTGTTAACCAAATTTTAGTAACACTATGGATATTGACCGGTCAGTTCGACGTTATCTAGCCTACTACCTTTTTTTCGTAAAACTTTCAAAAGTTATTCCATCCCTAAAAACCGTACAAATTTCCAGCTGCATTGGTGATTTGTTGTTGGAAGTCGGAAGTAAAACATACATACAAGTCCTTCTAATATGTTAAACAGAGTTGATCAGAAGGGGGACCTAAATTGCTAATCTTACGAAGGTCTCCTTTTCTACCGCGACCCGTGGTTGACCACTATAAGACCGCCGCTCAGCTTATGGTCAAAGCAGTCAGCCTAGTTCTCCTTGGTTTTTACTAAGACCCTTGACCGCCTCACTTCTACGGTCTTTCCCGCGATCGTTGGCACTTTGGCTTACCTTCGAGCATGTCATAGTGAGAGTGATTTCTGATAGCGCGCGTCTTTGACTACTCCGTGCATTGGTTATTGATGCCTAAGCCAGACAGTCTCATTCTCACGTGTTTTTCTTTGTTAGTATTGAAAGCCCCTGCCCTCCTAAAACCTCAATCCGTATATAAGTTCGATACTAACACTGAAGTACAGTGTTTTTATTCAGAGTTAGTTCGTGGGATCATTATTTGAATTTCAGTTGACCGAGCGCTACCTTAGCCATTGGTAAAATCTCCCTCTTATGTTTTCCTCCGGTAGTTTCTGGGTATGTTGTCATACCTAAGTCTTTGTATAAGTTAAGCACTCTATAAAGGTCTTTCAAAAACAATGCTTCTTGCAGGAGACGTATAACCCAACTAAAGTACCAGAAAATTCTATTGAGCTTTGGCAGTTGTCTAAATTTTTTCTTTATTCAATTCTAATTTAAAATTTTTTCAATTAAGAAAAAATGTATTATAATAAAAATAATAATGATAAAATAATTATTGTTAGCCCTTGAATTCGATTCGAACCTGCGATCTTAAAATTCGTTCCTAAAAACAAGCAAAACATTCGTACACATTTTAATTAATCTTAAATTTGAGCCTAAATTTTTTTCAATCAAGCAGTTACTACCTTCGTTTCGCAGAAGCACTTTCCTTTCCAACTGTCATATTTTAATCAATAGCATATTAAGGAATTTCCTTTATAGAGCATCACATACTCAATGGGAAATACCGTTAAATAAAATTTCCATACATATGTGTCACACATATTTACTCATCTAGTAATGCAATATTTCATGAAAGCACTCAAGCTTCTTATAGCCTTACACACAGTTGAGACTACAAATAATTTACTGTCCGCATTTTACGTTCAATCGTAAGCATTTGTGGCATCTTGCAATGTCTTAATGCCTGTGGCTTAATTGTCATATAACGCCCCGATTCTAGTGTGGTAACAACATTCTTTACCACGGTAACGAAATCATGTGGAAACTTTTACACCCTTTTGGTATTCTATCCGCGAAAGTAGCCGGATAATTTTTTACCCACAAAAGTAGGTGGTTACATCGAAATAACCAAACAACAGCTGTTGTTTAGAAAAAGGCAAAACTGAAAAATAAAGAATTGTAAGCGCAAATAAGTAAAGATAATAGTAAAATAGTGTTGCCTCTTGCTATATATTATATATTTGTTTACATTATGTACTTTCACAGAATAAATTACAATATAACTACGTAAAATCTTATGCATGTATGTACATATATACACATCGTTTCGTTTATTTGTTAACCTCGTATCTACGAGTGACACATTTTCGGTAAAGCCATGGCGGAACCATACAAGGTGACTGCATGGTGACATACCTACAAACATAAATAAAAATTCCATGTACTTTGTTTTTGTAAATTCGATGGACGAATGTCAAAATCTAACTGCGCCGGAAGTTGATGTATCAAATCAAATAAAAAAGTTTATATTCAGCTGTCGCATGCTCCCATTTTGTATCGTTCCGCCATGGATAAAGCGAAGAAAACCAACTTTTAAATTTCGCCACAGACATTGGTGAGTTTTTCGATGATGACAGCGTTACCACTTTGGCCAGAATCGCGAATAAAAGAACTGGAAACGATTTTCGGTTACATAATGTTCTGGGGACTATTTTACCGGTAACGCTCAGAATCGGCCCGTAAATGTCTCATACGCACAAACATCAATTTATGCATTTCCTTACAAAGTCATCGTATGCTCTAACTTCATCTTTGCCCATGACATGGGGTATTTTGGGAAAATTTTTGTGAAACCCGAACTCACCTTTAAGAATATATAAGGTGGATTTTGCGTCAAGTTGATATCTTACAAAACCCCACTGAAAAACAAAAAATCATAGAAGCATATTCATAGTCAAATTAAAGTATGCGCTAAAAAAGTTAGAGCATATTTCAATGAAAAGTACACTTTATCTTTATCATAGTCGCAAAAAAGCCGGATTCATCGGTTAGAGGCATCGCTAAAGATAGAGAGGCGAAAAGCTGTCACTAAAGATATTACTAAAATCTGTCAAATGAAACGAAATTTCAATTTACGTGTGTATTCGGTAATTTAAGCTGGATTTTTTATTAAAGAAGAGTGAAAATGTCTTACTTTGAGGAAATCGAAAGAGATTTTGTAATTATTGACGATTCGCGATTAATGAGAAAGCCAAAAATATATAAAGAACGATTTGATCCATTTGTTTTAGGGTACAAGGTTTCTTTATATACTAAAAAACATAATTCGTTTTGCCAGCAAAGCTCATTATTTAATACAATTTGTATTCTTTTTGGTATTAGGCAAAAAGTTCACAAGGCGATGGTTACTAGGGCATGTTTCTGAATTTCACTTCTTCATCGGATGGTAGGCTTCGAACTCAAGTACCTTCATTTGAAAAACAAGCTAATGACGAAGTGAAATTCAGAATAAAGTTCTTGAACCATCTCTCTAATATGAATAACAAACGTAATTCAATCTAAATATTTCAAATATACTACATGTTAACACCGTTCTATCATTTGGTGCTAACCACTTCTTACTGTATTTGTATCTCGATTTGTGTATAAAATTAATAATAAAACTAATTACTACAAAATACTTAAATGGAATCATTCTTCCAAGCATATATGAGTATATATATACATATAAAGCAGCGAACAGAAAAATAGCAGTGCAATTTTTATTAAATTTCGTCAATTTTCTATAACACTATGTGGCAGTTTATTAGTTCCTGCAAGCAGTCTTTCTCGCGGTTACTCCAGTTTTGTTCTCTTTTATAGTTCTATAGTAATAAATACAAATTTTAATTAATTAACGAGGTTAAAATACATTTTTTATTAACAAATTGCTTACTTTTTGCATTCTTAGCAATCAGGCGCAATAAATGAATAACAACAAGCAAACCTCCAGACGAGTGATTTGACAACATTGCGTAATAGATTTTTTTTATGTAATAGCATTTTGCCTAAAGTAGGATCTCGTTACAGAATGCCACTAAACTGATATGATATACTTAGAACTGAAATGTACTCTATCTTTTTAGTGCCGCACCAAGTGAAGCATACTCTAACTCAGGACTATGAATATGCCCCATAGTATTTATATTGCAGGCATGCTTAACGAACGAAACGATATCATTTCGTTACGATAATCAACGCTAATAAACGAAACGAAGTCACGTTAAGATCGTCAAATTAACGTTAATTTGTCGTTCTTAACGTTAATAAACGAAACGAAATGACTTCGTTTCGTTTATTAACGTTGATTATCGTAACGAAATGATATCGTTTCGTTCGTTAAGCATGCCTGTTATATTGTAACGAATGTTAGCAGCACTGAGCGATGCTATCGTCGCTAAGCCGATGCTAAGCAGTGACGTGAATGCACATCAATAATTCAATCATTATGTATCTACATAAACGAAACAATAACTGCATCTACATATATGTACCATGCACGTATACGAGCAGCGAAGAGTCAATGCACAAACACATGCATATATCTTATCTGAGTTGTCACAAGAGAGAGCAATAATTTGTGCACGTAGTTGTGGCTGGCGATTTTGTAGCCGAAACTAACTAGTAACTTCTGGAAATAGAAGAGCCTAGATGTATGCAGCGTAAACTATAAAAGTGGCGCAGGCGAGTAAGAAGTAATTCAGTTTGATTTGAGTTGTCAAGCAGTTGCGATTAAGACGATATCTAGCGAGCAATAGCAGTATTATTTTGAATAGTAGAGTTTCATTGTGCTATCAATCAGCGTGGTTATTAAGCAAGCTATTCGTTGCACAGTTTGAGTGTATTGTGAAGTACTTTAATAAAGGCCATTTTGCATTATTACAAATTGGAGTTATTTATTCAACAGTTTAGTGATTCGAACTTAGCAGAGGATTGCAAATAAGAGGATTTGCAAGTAAATTCGTTACAATATGTTAACAACAAGGCATCACTTCATATGAATAGCTCGGAAACCAATGCAAGGCGTGAGTCAGTTTAAACCTTTATTCTAAACAAGAAATTTTTTGCTTCAGGATCCTACTTTTGTTATTGCAGCTAGGAATAAAACCCTTTTCTCGATAGACTTGTTTCTTCTGAAATCCATCTGAAATGTTCTTCTAGAAATATCTGTCTTTGATCACAGGTACATTCAGTTCTCCCTTGACGAACTGTGGTGCAGTAAAGTCTCATTTAGCAATATCAGGACTGCAAACTGTTAGCGGCAATCGACAACCCACGTGGTAAAAATGGCGGTACTACATGAACTATGATGAGTTTTCAGTTGACGTTTTTTCAGCAAGGCTAGAAGGAGCAAACTCTTCTGAGACTGAAAACTCGATAAGTCAGATATTAGGAAAGCGAAGTGCGTTTCTTTGAGAAGCTTCTGTAAAAGTGTGGATAATTGCAATGAGTAGCACAATCCTCGGAAAATTTTACTCAGAGAACCCCGCATACTTGAACTACTTGAGAGAGGTGGATGGAAGCTGGTCGAGGGTTCCCTCATTTTTTTTTCGTCCTAGCTGCGATTATTGGACCCAGGGATACGTAGTCATACCTCTGGGAGCCGACAAGCTTGCTCGGGTTATTCCTTCTTTTAAGCTCTACAATTTCCTGCTCCTCATGGCACAATTCCTATGCATTAGGAAATATATTAGGGAATTATACGGGTGGGGTGGCCAGTGGTGACATTTATCGGAGCAGATCACTTTCTAGTAGTCTTGCTGTGCCTAAAAATCTGAGTTCTCTTGTTTACTGTCCTGGATATCGGCAGAGAAAGTTATGAATTGCCTCCCCTTCCTCGTCATAATGAAGGCATCTGCATATTAAGCTTGTTGGTACGCGCCAAGGTCGAAGCAAATACCGCAATGATCTCTCATGACACGCGTAAGTACTCTCATTGCAGATTTGTTAACCTTAGGAAGAAAGCTAGTTACTTTCTTATCCAAACATGGTTATAAGGAACATTATACCTCGCAATCAATCTCATTGATTTACTCCAAGTCAGTTGACCTAGTCTCATATTCTCTGCCTGTCTCGCTTACATCCATTTCGAAACCTTTCTTGGCCTTCTTATCTGCAAATTCGATCATTTCAATATCATTGTGCCCAGGGACCCAACGAAGGGCGCCATGGAAATGCCTTATGGACAACAGTAAAACTCGACACCTCTAAGGATTCTTATGCTTTAAAAACTGCCTGGCTGTCGCCAAAAATCGTGACGTTGGTATCTGAGTCCATACTTTTCTGGAATAGTCCGGCTGCTCTCTCTTTGACATAAATATTCGCCTAAAAGACACTGCTTGAGTCAAGGTGTCGGTGCTATTGATTTATCGACAGATGCTTAGAGCACATTCTAGCTCCAGTTTCCTTTTCCATTTTTGAGCCATCTGAATACCTTAAACACTTATCAAATATATCAAAATACCCCATTGTGCAGCTGAGAGCAGATTGCTTCGGTGCAAGTGCCATTCAACGATATCCTGCATAATAAACACAGCCCACACACTCACATCCAAACGTGAAAAAGGCGAACAGCAATTTCATAAGATTCAATAATTTAAATCGTTTCGATCCTTGGGAGCTTGTGCTTTTCACCACCACAGCCGACAACCGCAGTAACAATAACAACGTTGCAACACCTCACTCTGCAATCAAGTCTTCCATAAAGTAAGAGTTTGAAAGGCCGGGTATGCATGTGCTGGAGTTAGTACATTTTAATGCTCACTTCAATCCTCTTTTTTAAATAAAAATGTGACAAGCACTTGTAAAAGGGACAAGTCGCCGACTTGAGTATGCATTGCATGCATATATGAATATGTGTATATGTAAATTGCATAAATGTACATTTATCATTTTGTTGGCACAACGAGACGAGTAGTAGCAGAAGCTGTGGCAAGAACAAAATTGTAGCCAAAAATGGAGCACCCAGTTACTTTTAAGGGCTTATATTCGACGTATGTTCGTATGTGTTTGTGTGTTAAATTGTCAACATGTGTTCTTGTGGCACGCTTAAGTGCGTCTCTATTCGGACGAGTTCACGCAAAGAAGTATTGTGCCCAAACGCACATCCACACACATTAACAGTTACACGACTCTTGTCTCTTGTAAGGATTCTTCATCTCAAACAACACTCTCACTTTATTTGCTCATATTGTTATTTTGAAGTTGTTGTTGTAGTTTTCTAATTCTTTATTACCTTTGCGTATTGTGTTGCACCTACATTCGGGTACAAAGTTGTTCGCATACGCCATATTGCATGTCACTTCTGTTGTCATCTGTGTCTTTAGCAACGTCATCATCATTGTTGTCATCAGTTTGTTCATTTCATTAATATTTTTGACAGGCACTTCACGTTAGCTCCTAGCTGAATTGGTTTTTATATTTTTTGTCACTGTGCACACATAGTCCATTGGGTTTTTATGGGACTTTATTGCTTTGGTATGAAGTAGCCTTGGTGGCTCCTACGTGGAACTTTTAAAGCCAAATCGGGTGAGAAAGAGGTAGTATCATCCAGACCGCTAAAGGTGTTTGCTGACTACCTATTTTTGTTTGCCGATTTTGCGAATTAGCTCAAAGCCTTGGCTCAGGTTCATGCAGTCCATCTATCGCCGGAACCCTTCGAAGGGTGATACAGAAAAATCTGTGTAGCACTGCTTCTGTCTGGCCACAGTAACCTCAACTACCCTCTGATACTTTGTGAGGGGTCGGCTTGTCTCTCCAGGACATCCTCCTATAATTTTGTCTTTTCGGAACAAAATTCTTGGTGCCAGATGGGCGATTAATCGCCTAAGAAATTTAGACCGATTCGGTTTCGCTGTTTCGCGATAAATTACACCAATTGGGAGTCTTTTTCCACCCGCCCCTCCCAACTCAATCAAGGTCTACTCTTGATCTGCTTTCGAACTGCGGTGTCATCTAAAATACTTTTTTGGCTGATGCGTCCTCGGCCAAGCCCATACAGCTCAATATTATACAACTAACGTTACACGCTGTCGGCATCACAGACAGGACCATAAGTCTTCCGAATAGCTTTTTTATCCAACACTCCAAAAGCCATCTCATCTCTTCTTGGCACCGTCGATGATTCTGAGCCTTTCATCAGGACAGATATATATAATTAGCGATTTGCAGAGCGCGATTTTTCTTCGTCGAGAGAATTTTTTTTCAATTGCATACTCAGTCCAAAGTAGCACTTGTTAGCAAGAATTATTCTTTCAATAATTTTTCAGCTGATTATTATTCGTTTTTTATGCTGGTCCACAGATATACGAAGTCCTTCGGAACCTCGAACCGTCAACAGTGACGTGGCTGTCAAGCCGCGAATGTGCTGATTCCTTCTTGTATGACAGACAGTATTTCATTTTGTCCTCACTTACCATAAGAGCTTAACAATACTTCTTCGAACCTCACATTAATTTTGGAAGTAGAACGCCGACCACGATGGACTTTGACTGAAGGAGCATTTTCCATCACTCTATTTGCATTGAACACAGCAGCGTATTTGGCTGATTTTGCAACTTCTCTTCCCCCTGTGGAGCATTTTGTATCAGTAAGTTTGGAGAGCCCAATTTCCGTGGGCCTTTTCAGACGCGTGATTCTTTAACAACTCGCCGATCTGGTCTTTTCCTTGACGGTTAGTTAGCTGTCTGCTCTTTGTAGTGCCAAGTTTCCCTCTAGCGGCTTAACCGCACGACCAAAGTGGCTTTTATTGTAACCCGGAAGGCTATCTCTCTGCGACATAGAAATTTTTGAAGCTAGCAGAAATGTGAGTCGTTTCGTGTGCAGTCCTGGACATCGCAGAGAGAGTTATGAATCGACTCCTCTTCATCCTAACAGATTCTAGCGACCAGTCGTAAGGACTTTGAGACCTTACAAACATCCACCTCACTGTCCATCCTATCTGCAATTCCATACCTTTCAATATCACAATGCCCAGGGAGCTAGCAAAGGGAGATATTGAAATATATTTTGGATGCCAGCGAGACTTAGGACCTTCGCATGATATCCGAGTTTATCATTGGATACTAATGCCTTTAAGGTGGCCTGGCTTCCAGCAAAGATCGTTACATCAGCTCCTTATAACGTGAAGTTCGGGATCAGTCTGGCTGCTCTCTCTAACTCCATAGCCTCCTCTGTTAAACATGTGTATGATACATGCATATATGTAACAGGATTCACCTCGCGTATGTTGGCAATTGGGTTGCGGAAGCTATGAATTGCGCTTAGCAACAAACACATGCATATATCTTATCTCAGTGGTCACAAGAGAGGGCAATAATTTGTGCACGTAGTTGTGGCTGGCGATTTTGTAGCCGAAACAACTAGTAACTTCTGGAAATCGAAGAGCCTAGAAGTATGCAGCATAAACTATAAAAGCGGTGCAGGCGAGTAAGAAGTAATTCAGTTTGATTTGAATTGTCAAGCAGTTACGAGTAAGACGATATCTAGCGAGCAATAGCACTATTATTTTGAAAGTCAGTTTCCTTTAAGATATCAGTTTGGTTATTAAGCTATTCGTTGCACAGTTTGAGTGTTATTTTGAAGTATTTTAATAAAGGCCATTTTTCCGTTATTCAATATTGGAGTTATTTATTCAACAGTTTAGCGATACGATCCTAGCAAAAGGGCAAATAAGAGGATTTGCAAGTAAATTCGTTACAATTGGTGTCAGAAGAGGAATTGTTGAATAAATTCCGAAGATTGGGAATACAACTTGGACATTGCAAAGTTCAGTGAATTGAAGATCCAGCAACTGAAAAAGGAGTTGGAGAACCGTGGATTAAATACAACCGGCAATAAAATCGAACTTCAAGCACGGCTACGAGAGGTAATGGAGTCGCAAGGAATTGATGTGGACGAGTTTGTCTTTTATCCTGATGGCGACGAAACAACAACAAAAATTGAAGAGAAAAACGAAACATCGCAGACAGTTACAAGCACAGACTTGAACATGATATTGGCTGCAATATCTGCACAAACATCGACAGTAGCATCAATGTCGTCGCAACTGGCATCTCAACTAGAAGAACAGAAAAAGTATATGTCATCACAGATGGAATCCCAAGAGACACGAATAACATCGAAGATTGAAGCACAGGAAACACAAATTTCTTCACAACTTGACGAACAGAAGACGTATATGGTATCCCAACTGGAATCGCAGGAAACCCGTATAACATCACAATTGGAAGAACAGAAGACACATTTGGCATCTCAACTGGAAGCGCAAGAGGCACGTATATCTGAAATGTCGGCACAAATTTCGGAACAGGTATCATCGCAGCTCTTTGTGAAACTGGAAGAACAGGATGCAAAAATTTTACAACTCGAGGACAAAATTGATGCCGAAATAGAAGCGTTAAAAGGTCGTATGGAGCAGTTACAACTAAACCGCTCAGCTGTTTCAGCGAGTAATCCAAAGGTAAAGACACCATCCTTTGACGGTTCTGTTCCTTTTCAGGTCTTTACGCTACAGTTTGAGAAGACCGCAGCAGTGAACCAATGGAATGTTGAAGATAAAGTTGCAGCTCTGTTCGTGGCACTGAAAGGGCCTGCCGCGGAAATCTTACAGACCATCCCAGAGTACGAGCGGAATCACTACGAAACATTGATGAGCACTTTAGAGAGACGTTACGGAAGCAAGCATAGGAAACAGATATTCCAAATTGAGTTGCAAAACCGCTACCAAAAAGCAAATGAGACATTGCAGGGGTTTGCTTCAGATGTTGAAAGGTTGGCTCATCTCGCAAATGCGGACGCACCCGTGGAATATACCGAGAGGGTAAAAATCCAGAGTTTTATAAATGGCATACGAGACGTGGAAACAAAGCGAGCTACATACGCGAACCCAAAACTGACATTTGCTGAAACGGTATCACATGCATTGACTCAGGAAACTGCCTCCCTATTAAGTAAACCAGCATATAAGGCTCATCGTGTAAAAGTAGAAAGGCCAGAATGGGTAGACACAATTTTGGAAGCACTGAAGGGATCACAACAGAAGAATGCCGGAGTTATTAAATGTTTCAAGTGCGGCAACCCAGGTCACATTGCACGTCATTGCGATCTTGGTCCTAATAGTTCCAACTATTTGGGTGGCCGTAAACGCAAAGCTGGCGCAAATGAGCAAGAGCGTGTCGAATGTAAAGAACGAAAACTTGCCCCGGCTGTTGAATGTCCTGTGATATCTGTGTCGCAAATTGGAAGGAAATCAAGCAGTCTTACCGTCAGAGGGAATGTGGATGGTAAAGAGCGTGTACTGACTGTAGATACGGGAGCATCTCATTCCTTGATTCGATCTGATTTGGTCTACAGGAGAGTAAAGTCATTACCTGGAGCAAGGTTGCGTACGGTAACAGGCGAATATAATCAAGTCCAAGGCGAAGTGGTATGTGAGGTATTAATTGGAAAAGTCATGGTTCTACACAAATTCGTTGTGGCGGAGATCGTTGATGAAGTCATATTGGGAGTGAACTTCTTGGTTGACCATGACGTCAGGATCGATATGCGGAGAAAAGTTATGCGCTATAAGAACCAGGACATACCACTTAACTTTAGTTTGGAAAAAGGGTTCAGCAGTAATCGGGTACTGGTGGAGAAGACTCGACGAAGGCCACGAAATTTAAAGGTAAAGGTTGATGGAACAAATGGGCCAAACAAATCAAAACCGAAGGTACCTGTGAGAGAAACACTGGCATTAAAAAGCCCTAACGGACGTACTGAAACGAAGAAAGAATGCAAGGGTGGTTTCAAGCCAAGGCACACTACTGTTGTGAAGCGTCGGAACGATACTGATTATGCAAAGGAAATCCGTCCAGCGCAAGCTCTGCGAAGTAGTTCTTCATTGGTCAAGCAACAGAGTGCGAGGGAACGATTCAGGATAATGAGTAGTAAGATGAAACACAGGTACGACAAGGAAAATAATTCGAAAGGTTTCTTGGCGGGAGATTTGGTACTGTTATACAACCCTCACCGGCGGAAAGGTGTTCCATCCAAATTTCGGTGCAGTGGGGAAGGCCCGTACAAGGTTGTGAAGAAGATCAGTGATACTATCTACCGCATACAAAGCATTGAGAAACCACGGAGTAGAAGAGTGGTACATTTGGCGATGCTAGCAGCGTTTAGATCGAGAGATTTGTCTGATCGGGACGATCAGACTTAGGTGGAGGGCAGTGTCACGGATATTACCACCCCTAAGTTATCCCATCACTAAGGCGATGCTAAGGCCATGCCAAGCAGTATTTACGTTAATAATCAAATCAAGTATACACATATATAAGGCAGCCCAGAGAGATGTCACACACAGATGCATTTACTTATACGGCTATGTGCGCGCGAGAGACTGTAAACTACAAACATTCACATCAATAATTCAATCTTTATGTGTTTACATAAAAGAATAAATAATTGCGTCTACACATATGTACGTATACGAGCAGCGGAGCGGCAATGCACAAACACATGCATATGTCTTATCTCAGTGGTCACAAGAGACGGCAATAATTTGTGCACGTAGTTGTGGCTGGCGATTTTGTAGCCGAAACAACTAGTAACTTCTGGAAATCGAAGAGCCTAGAAGTATGCAGCATAAACTATAAAAGCGGTGCAGGCGAGTAAGAAGTAATTCAGTTTGATTTGAATTGTCAAGCAGTTACGAGTAAGACGATATCTAGCGAGCAATAGCACTATTATTTTGAAAGTCAGTTTCCTTTAAGATATCAGTTTGGTTATTAAGCTATTCGTTGCACAGTTTGAGTGTTATTGTGAAGTATTTTAATAAAGGCCATTTTTCCGTTATTCAATATTGGAGTTATTTATTCAACAGTTTAGCGATACGATCCTAGCAAAAGGGCAAATAAGAGGATTTGCAAGTAAATTCGTTACAATATATATATGGGGTATTCCATCCCATTTCGACCAATTTTGAACCCGACCCCTTTAGAATTGGCTGAAAGTTTTTCTTCTTTTTCTAGCTTACGAAAGACGTTTTTCAGAATTTTTTCAAATTTTTTCATCCAACTCAAAAAAAGTTATGAATTTTAAAAAAAACACCGTTTTTGTTTTCAAAATGCTATAACTTTTACAAAAATTGACCGTTTGGGATCTTTTTTTTTTTTAATTTGTTTTTAAATCTACTTTTCGGAAAAAATACAAAAAATTTTTTAAAGTTTTTTTTTTAATTTTTCAGTTTTTCGAGATTTTTCGAATTTCGCCATTTTTTTTTTCTCACAAAAAACTTCAATCAATTCTGCAGTCATTCCCACTAATCCCGGAGTGGGCCGATTTTTTTATATTTTTTTTTTTATTTAATTGAAAAAAAAATTTTCAAAAATAAACATTTTTTTTTATCAATTTTATTTATATAACAAAAAATGTAAGCAAATGATTTTTAAGTATTCTTTTCTTTATATATTATGGTAATCTAGGATTAAAATGACTCGCTTTCGCTGTCCAGCAAATGCATTAGTCCGGTATACACATACATACCATAATATATAAAGAAAATAATACTTAAGAATCATTTTCTTACATTTTTTTGTTATATAAATAAAATTGATAAAAAAAAATGTTTATTTTTGAAAAATTTTTTTTTCAATTAAATAAAAAAAATATAAAAAAAATCGGCCCACTCCGGGATTAGCGGGAATGATTGCAGAATTGATTGAAGTTTTTTATGAGACAAAAAACAAAAAAAAAAATGGCGAAATTCGAAAAATCTCGATAAACTGAAAAATTTAAAAAAAAAAAACTTTAAACATTTTTTTGTATTTTTTCCGAAAAGTACATTTAAAAACAAATTTTTAAGAAAAAAAAAGATCCCAAACGGTCAGTTTTTGAAAAAGTTATAGCATTTTGAAAACAAAAACGGTGTTTTTTTTAAAATTCATAACTTTTTTTGAGTTGGATGAAAAAATTTTAAAAAATTCTGAAAAACGTCTTTCGTAAGCTAGAAAAAGAAGAAAAACTTTCAGCCAATTCTATAGGGGTCGGGTTCAAAATTGGTCGGAATGGGTTAGAATACCCCATATATATGTATATATATACATGTACATATTGTTTTTACATAAATGTCTGATATATACCCGACTTTAGATTGAGTAAGCGCTTTTCACTATAAAAAAATTCGATACATATCGCGATATATCGATACCCTCCCTCTTAAATATCGAAAATATCGAGTAATCCGAATATCCATACTTTTGCAGCTCTAATGCATACGGTCACGTTTCTTATGCATTCATGCAGATGAGTCAACTAAACGAGAGAGAAAAGTGAAAAGAGTGCATTAAGAAAATACAATTGGAAAAAATTGAATCAGCCAAGCAAGTTGTTGAAACGTGGCTAAAAGGATGTCTACTTGGTTGGTTGGCTTTTCTTGCTGTGCGCTCAGTCTTGAGGGTGTGTTCTTTTTATACTCAGTTGAGCAGAGCTCACAGAGTATATTAAGTTTGATTGGATAACGGTTGGGTTGTACATATATAAAGGAATCGAGATAGATATAGACTTCCATATATCAAAATAATCAGGATCGAAAAAAATTTGATTGGGCCATGTCCGTCCGTCCTTCCGTCCGTTAACACGATAACTTGAGTAAATTTTGAGGTATATTGATGAAATTTGGTATGTAGGTTCCTGAGCACTCATCTCAGATCGCTATTAAAAATGAACGATATCGGACTATAACCACGCCCACTTTTTCGATATCGAAAATTTCGAAAAACCGAAAAAGTGCGATAATTCATTACAAAAGACCGATAAAACGACGAAACTTGGTGGATGAGTTGAACTTATGACGCAAAATAGAAAATTAGTAAAATTTTGGACAATGGGCGTGGCACCGCCTACTTTTAAAAGAAGGTAATTTAAAACTTTTGCAAGCTGTAATTTGGCAGTCGTTGAAGATATCATAATGAAATTTGGCAAGAACGTTACTCTTATTACTATATGTACGCTTAATAAAAATTAGCAAAATCGGAGAAGGACCACGCCCACTTTTAAAAAAAAATTTTTTTTTAAGTAAAATTTTAACAAAAAATTTAATATCTTTACAGTATATAAGTAAATTATGTCAAGATTCAACTCCAGTAATGATATGGTGCAACAAAATACAAAAATAAAAGAAAATTTAAAAATGGGAGTGGCTCCGCCCTTTTTCATTTAATTTGTCTAGGATACTTTTAACGCCATAAGTCGAACAAAAATTAACCAATCCTTTTGGAATTTGGTAGGGGCATAGACTTTATGGCGTTAACTGTTTTCTGTGAAAATGGGCGAAATCGGTTGATGTCACGCCCAGTTTTTATACACAGTCGTCCGTCTGTCCTTCCGAATAGCCGTTAACACGATAACTTGAGCAAAAATCGATATATCTTTATTAAACTCAGTTCACGTACTTATCTGAACTCACTTTATCTTGGTATGAAAAATGAACGAAATCCGACTATGACCACGCCCACTTTTTCGATATCGAAAAATACGAAAAATGAAAAAAATGCCATAATTCTATACCAAATACGAAAAAAGGGATGAAATATGGTAAGGTAATTGGATTGTTTTATTGACGCGAAATATAAGTTTAGAAAAAACTTTATAAAATGGTTGTGACACCTACCATATTAAGTAGAAGAAAATGAAAAAGTTCTGCAGGGCGAAATAAAAAACCCTTAAAATCTTGGCAGGTATTACATATATAAATAAATTAGCGGTATCCAACAGATGATGTTCTGGGTCACCCTGGTACACATTTTGGTCGATATCTGGAAAACGCTTTCACATATACATCTACCACCACTCCCTTTTAAAACTCTCATTAATACCTTTAATTTGATACCCATATCGTACAAACTCATTCTAGAGTCACCCCTGGTCCACCTTTATGTCGATATTTCGAAAAGGCGAACTCCTTTTTAAAAATACTCATTAACACCTTTCATTTGATACCCATATCGTACAAACAAAGTCTAGAGTCACCCCTGGTCCAGAAAGGCCCACTCCCTCTTAAAATACTCATTAACTCCTTTCGTTTGATACCCATATTGCACAAACGAATTCTAGAGTCACCCCTGGCCCACCTTTATGGCGATATCTCGAAACGGCGTCCACCTATGGAACTAAGGATTACTCCCTTTCAAAATACTCATTAACACCTTTCATTTGATACCCATATCGGACAAACGCATTCTAGAGTCACACCTGGTCCATCTTTATGGCGATATCTCGAAATGGCGTCCACCTATAGAACTAAGGCCCACTCCCTCTTAAAATACTCATTAACTCCTTTCGTTTGATACCCATATTGCACAAACGAATTCTAGAGTCACCCCTGGTCCACCTTTATGGCGATATCTCGAAAAGGGGTCCACCTATAGAACTAAGCCCCACGCCCTTTTAAAATAATCATTAACACCTTTCATTTGATACCCATATCATACAAACAAATTCTAAAGTCACCCCTCGTCCACCTTTATGGCGATATCTCGAAAAGGCGAACACTTATAAAACGAAGGCCCACTCCCTTTTAGAAATACTCATTAACACCTTTCAGTTGATACCCATATCGTACAAACAAAGTCTAGAGTCACCCCTGGTCCACCTTTATTGCGATACCTCGAAAATGCGTCCACCTATAGAACTAAGGCCCACTCCCTCTAAAAATACTCATTAACTCCTTTCGTTTGATACCCATATTGCACAAACGAATTCTAGAGTCACCCCTGGCCCACCTTTATGGCGATACCTCGAAACGGCGACAACCTATAGAACTAAGAACCACTCCCTTTTAAAATACTCATTAACACCTTTCGTTTGATGCCCATATTGTGCAAACAAATTCTAGGGTCACCCCTGGTCCACCTTTATGGCGATATCTCGAAACGGCGTCCACCTATGGAACTAAGGATTACTCCCTTTTAAAATGCTCATTAACACCTTTCATTTGATACCCATATCGTACAAACGCATTCTAGAGTCACCCCTGGTCCATCTTTACGGCGATATCTCGAAAAGGCGTCCATCTATAGAACTTAGGTCCACGCCCTTTTAAAATACTCATTAATACCTTTCATTTGATACCCATATCGTACAAACGCATTCTAGAGTCAACCCTGATCCACCTTTATGGATATATCCCTAAATGGCGTCCACCTATAGAACTATGGCCCACTCCCTCATAAAATACTCTTTAATGCCTTTCATTTGATACACATGTCATACAAACACATTCCAGGGTTTCCCTCGGTTCATTTTCCTACATGGTTATTTTCCCTTATGTTGTCACCATAGCTCTCAACTGAGTATGTAATGTTCGGTTACACCCGAACTTAACCTTCCTTACTTGTACTTATCTTAGCTTTGTATGGGATGGCAAGAGCAGCCACAACTTGTGCGTTCGCCCATCTTGCTGATGTAGCAGTTTAGCTTATGCTGCTGGTGCCACCAAGTTCGTTTGCCATCCTCTACTGGCTGCCGTTTGGGTTCCGGTCCTGCATTTTTTTCTTATTGTGTCTCCTCAGCAGCATTTATGCAAAATATTTCTTGGTGGCTAGTGCCACACTAGCCGGCCGACACAGCTGATTGCAACGCAAAGATTACGTTGGCAAATATATTTCTTTGCGTTGAAGGAATATATTTGCCTGGGATCGTGACAGTTAAAGGTTTTAGCGAAAAAAAAAACAAAGATTTTCAAGGATTAGTTTCTCAGTTTCACTTTTCGCTCGGTTGATAAGAGTTATTTTATGTGCTTTTCGTTTTGAGGAAAAATAGTAATATATATTATTATTTGTTAAATTTTCCACTCGCTCGAAACATAAAGTTATTATGTTTTAAATTTTTTACTTGAAAAATAAAAATAATTTTTGTGTTTTTTGTTTCGCTCGGAAAATAAGAATAATGTTTTTTTAATATTATTTTGTTCTGAAAATAATAGTTTTTTTTGTTGAGATTTTTGTTTTACTCGGATTATTATTATTTTTTTGGTTTTTTGTTTTTGTGCGAGGAGCAATTATTAAAGCCTCAAAGTCAGTGTGGGGTTTTAACCCTCCTATCATCTAAGTATCATTCTTCGCGGTACTGCCTTCAAGTATTCCGTTGAGAGGTGGGGTGGAGCAATAGGCTCTATGTTCATTAGGGCCAGTTTGCAGTTCTATAAAAGACGCACGGCATACTCATAAAAAACTACTCATGTTTTTGTAAACAAATTATTTGTATGATTTCATATTTACTTCGCTCCGATGTACGGAAGTAGGCTCGTTTTTAACGGTTGGAGAGGACATGTCTCCGATCCGTGCTTTTTGTTTGGTCACGCTTATCTCTTCAAAGTATGTACTTTCAGATATGTACATAGAAATATATTTATTTTTTTATTCCTTTTTTGTTTCGTAGAATTTTTTGTTTGTTTTTGAATTAATATTTTTGAATTATTTTTATTTATATTTTTCCGGTAGCTTTTTAAAGTGTTCAGTTTGGGCGGTTGAAGCGGCTTTGTTTCCCATCCGCCTTTAAGGAGAGACTATCTATGTATATCAGTAATAGTCGCTGATCCCAATGCTATTATTTGGGAGTTGGAGAGGCCTAGTCTACAATTCGTGCCTCAGCCTGTACTATCTTCCACAAATATGCTGCGCAGTCTATAACTTAAGCTAAAGGACCAAGGACATTCAAAGAATATGTGGTACATAACCTCTATTGTTTCGCCTCAACAGTATTCGCATAAGTTATTTTTTTTCCTGTTTGAACCGGTACAGGTATTCCTTTAAATAGCCGTGCCCTGTTAGGAACTGGGGTAGGTGGAAATCCACTTCGCCATGCATTCGTGTCAGACACCGTTACAGGTCTGGGATGCACCGATCGGTCCAGCGTCAGAAATAATCGCTGCTATAAATAAAGAGTCTGAGACGGTTTGCACAAATGAGGTGGGTTTTGAATGATAGCCTCCTGTCTACTATAATCCCAAGATATTTTACTGTTGCTAGCGTATCGATTTTTATGACGACTTGATCCACTTTTTTATACCTTCTGTTTTTTGCTCTTCGTTGCCTAAAGGACGATTGAACGTTGGTTGTGTTTGTGTTGCACTTTTAAGTAACAACCAAATCTATGTCATCCGCGAATCCAATCATTTGTGCAAAATTGGGCACATGGATCCGCAACACTCTGTCAATGCTCCTGAGTATAGGACCGAGCACGATAAACGAAAACTAACTTTCAGATATACTCCCTACCTCCTCAATCTCCCTTTCGAGATAGTTATTATTGACTCTCTCGAGAACTGTAGCAGAACTAAACATACATTGAACAAGTTCGCATTGTCGTCTCATGACTAGAAGCCACTTTAGTGCTTTATTGGGAATGCCGTCATCAAATGTATAGTTGGGGAGGGGGAGGGGGGGGGGCAATTACACATTGTAGAAACTAGTCTTCCTTGTGTGGGTAATAAAGTCTCGACCAAGTTATTAAGAAAGAACGGGCATGTTACCCCTTGGATGGGGCCCAGTCTCATCACAAAACGTAAGAAAGCGACAATCGCAGCCTTCACTCGAAGTATAACTGTCATTTTTTGATATATTTGTATTGCTAGGAAAATAACAGTTATTTGTTAATTTATAACTTTGCTGCAAAAATAATAATTTTCGATTTACTTTTATTAAAAAATTTTATATTCATATGCAAATATCTTTGTTTTAGGGATTGAGAAAAAGTTATTTTCCGAACTAAGTAAGAAACTAAAAAAATATTTATTTAGCACCTATTTCTAAAAAAACCTATAGCTGTTACGATCCCCGAACTGTGTTTTGTTTTCTCAATTTGCATAACAAATTTGTTGTTCCACCCGAAATTATTGCAACGAACACGCAAACATTATTTGTGGAGTTTTCGCATTTTTTTTTCAACTTTTTTTGTACTTGTATTTTGCATTAAAATGCAAAAATTAGTCATGTTGTCCTGTGGCGGCAAAATGTTTTGCCTGGACATATGCTCGTGAGCTTTGCCATTTGCATATTTAAAAAAAAAATTGTATTGCAGCTCACATGTGCAGGTGCATGTGGGCATGGAACACTTTTAGCTGTATTTTGATTTAAGACTTTCGTTAGCTTCACATTTGTGAAAAAGAATTGCGAAATGTAAATAAGTTTAAGTCCTTGTATTTTATAAACGTTTGAGAAATTTAATGGGATTAGATAGAATAATACTTTTGAATCCGACATACCGCGTTCACAAATACCTAATACAAAAACTTTATCAGTTTTCATACGTTCGTTTGTTGGTAATCTAACTTAAGAAGGCATTCTTCGTTTATCTAGGATCATCTGACTCCTATCGCGGAAATTGTATTTTTAAACGTATTACCACAGAAGTTGTGGCGTCTGTCCACTTAAAGGAACGGCTGCAAGTTGTCGCCTTTCTGGAAATGAGGGGGGTTGTAAACTAAATAATTGTGTTAATAAAACCGCGATTGTCCTTTTCACCAGAAAAGAAAAAATTCGGCTCTTATTAAATTGAAAAAGCCGGAGACACCAAACGAAGCTATATCTACCTGCAAAAGGGCCATCATAAGGAACTGAAGGCAGTTGCCCTGCATCACAAATGGTATGTACATATAATACAGTCACTCCACCAATACTAACGTACGACGATACAGAAGACGCTGGACAAAAAGACAATTAATTAAAGGGTCCATTTCTCATACTTAGCATAGACTTAACTTGACTTCAGAACTGCCACCTACAGTTCTGTTAAATGAACATTGCATATTACTGATTTATCAAAACTTAACAACACTTAACTTGACTTAGAAGTCTGTTGAATTTTGATTTTCTATGTAAGTTCTAAGGGACGTTTACATTTTGAGATGCCATTTGTTTGTTTCCATTTCATTTTGACATTTTGTCATACAAATTGACATTTATTTTTATTTTATTTATTGATTTTTACGTCCATAAATTAATTGTAGTACTCAAAATTAACTTTGTTTAAAAACCACCACTTTTTGTAGCAAATATTTCACAACAAAATGACAGCTGATTATGATGCCAGATTGTATACGCTAAGTGGAGTATAATCGTGGCTAAGTTGCCAAGTTTACGCCAAGTCAAGTCTATGCTAAGTATCAGTAATGGGCCCCTAAGTGTTGGGAAAGTGCAAATTCTATTTGCCTAGTTGTCAAAAGCAGAGCACTTCAAGAAGTATTAACGTTAATATTTCAGTTGGTTCCTCTTTAAGTGATTGGATAGGGTTTTATCGCAAAGTGGGCTCTAGGACTGAAAAAGTCCAACATGTGGAAATAAGCTGACGATGGACACGCAACTATAATAAATTATGGCAGGTGTTAATTTCCAGGAACAGATCGTATGGTTTACGGAGGAAAATTCATGGAGGGTTAAGATTGTACAAGACTCGATAAGGTCAGCAAGTGAAACTGCAGTAGCCTTTAACCACTAGGCCATCCTGCTGGTATTTGTTTTCATGCTTAATTCAGTTTTTCTCATTTCTACACTAACAACACAATTGAGAAATTTTTGTCTCTATATTGATTTGTGTGCCATGTAGATTTGTTTTTGTAAAGTTCTTCTTCGTTGCGAATGAAATGTTTCTCTCTTTTCAGTTTCTCTTAAAAAACATTATAATTGAAATTCAATTATTATAAGCCGGTGTTAAGCTCATGAATTCTTAAATATTATATTTGATTAGATTAGATTAAATTAGATTACATTACATTAGATTACATTAGATTAGATAAAATTAGATTAGATTAGATTTGATTAGATGGGCGTTCAACCCCAGCCATTATTCCTTTTATAATAAAAGTCCTTGAAAAATTATTATTTCCGGGCTATTAATTTTTAATTTCGAAAGAACTTCTATTTTCTATGTCCGAATATAAAAATTAAGGCCACACTTTTATATTTTAGGGCCATAAAAAAGGAATGGCTCAACCCAATTAAACAAATTGTATAGCAATCAATTCTTCTATATATCTGGATTTGAAATAACCACGCTTTCTTTGTAAAGTGCCAAAACTTGTATTATGGATTTAAAAATATAAAAGTCCCTGTTTTAATTTTGTTTGTTTAATTTTTTTTGCAGTGTCCAAAAAATGAAATGTACACATGGTTTGACATGAAAATATAAGGTATATCGTCGAAACCTCTAAACCGGTAGAAATTTCTTTCGAATCGAGTTAAAAAATAAGGCCTCCGAAGACACCGTAAAACATTGAAAAAAAAAAAAATAATAATATTAATGTTAAATTGTTTAATGGGCTACAAAAAAGTATATAAAACTAGCAGACCCGGCAGACGTTGTTCTGCCCTAAATTTGGCCTATCTGCATACATTTAAATAATCTTTTTCCGTCTAATTCTGCCCTACCCCTCCACACTTTTTCCTAATCCTTTTATTCGCTCCTACCTCCGTCTTTTTCGCTTCATCTCCATCTTCATCTCATTCTATCTCTTTCTCAGTCTCCTTCTCTCTTTTCTCTTCTCTCAAGTTTTTCTCCTTCTTCTTCATCTCTTATTGCCAATCCCAGAGGGTGGTATGTATTTTGCTCAAGTCCCATTCCGAGTCTCAGTCTCAGTCCCAGTCCTTGTCCTAATCCCAGTCCCAGGCCGTCTCTGGTATACTTCCCGGAAAAAAGCATCGTAAATACTAATATAGGCAAATTTATAAACGAAAGTTCAGGCAAATCGAATAGGACGTATATAAATAGGTATGTGGGTATTATTAATTCTTGTCTTTATTTCGGCTTCGCATGCATATTTATCAGTTTTGCCAGGTTGATGCGACTAAATCGAATATCACAATGAACTTTAGAGCTCTCAGCAACAGCTTTCATTTTTTTCCATAATACACACACATTCTAGGGGTATTCGGTATCTGTATTATAGCACACATCAACAGCTTCATTTTGATACCCATAATATAAAAACACATTCCGGGTGTATCCGGGTTATCGTTTTGGGCTATACCTCGAGACCCTAGCCTCCCAGTTATATGAAAATTATCCTGTCCTATAGCACCCATCAACAGCTTCAATTTGATACCCATAATATAAAAACACATTCCAGGTGTATCCAGGTCATCGTTTTGGGCTATATCTCGAGACCCTAGCCTCCTAGTTGTATGCAAATTATCCTGTCCTAAAGCACCCATCAACAGCTTTCATTTGACATCCATATTGTATAAACACATTCTAGGGGTATCCGCGTCCACGTTTTGGGCTATATATCGAGACCCTAGCCTCCCAATTGTATGAAAATTATCCTGTACTATAGCACTCAACACGAGCTTTCATTTGATATCCATATTGTATAAACACATTCTAGGGGTACCCGGGTCCAAGTTTTGGGCTATATCTCGAGACCATAGCCTTCCAGTTGTATGAAAATTATCCTGTCCTATAGCACCCATCAACAGCTTTCATTTGATATCCATATTGTATAAACACATTCTAGGGGTACCCGGGTCCAAGTTTTGGGCTATATCTCGAGACCATAGCCTTCCAGTTGTAGGAAAATTATCCTGTACTATAGCACTCATCAACAGTTTTCATTTGATATACATATTATATAAACACATTCTAGGGGTACCCGGCTCCACGTTTTGGGCTATATCTCGAGACGCTAGCATCTCAGTTGTATGAAAATTATCCTGTGCTATAGCACTCATCAACAGCTTTCATTTGATATCCATATTGTATAAACACATTCTAGGGGTACCCGGGTCCACGTTTTGGGCTATATCTCGAGACCCTAGTCTCCCAGTTGTATGAAAATTATCCTGTGCTATAGCACTCATCAACAGCTTTCATTTGACATCCATATTGTATAAACACATTATATGGGTATCCGCGTCCACGTTTTGGGCTATATATCGAGACCATAGCCTCCCAATTGTATGAAAATTATCCTGTACTATAGCACTCATCACCAGCTTTCATTTGATATCCATATTGTATAAACACATTCTAGGGGTACCCGGGTCCACGTTTTGGGCTATATCTCGAGACGCTAGCATCCCAGTAGTATGAAAATTATCCTGTACTATTTCACTCATCAACAGCTTTCATTTGATATCCATATCATATAAACACATTCTAGGGGTACCCGGGTCCACGTTTTGGGCTATATCTGGAGACCCTAGTCTCACAGTTGTATGAAAATTATCCTGTGCTATAGCACTCATCAAGAGCTTTCATTTGACATCCATATTGTATAAACACATTCTAGGGGTATCCGGGTCCACGTTTTGGGCTATATCTCGAGACCCTAGCCTCCCAGTTGTATGAAAATTATCCTGTGCTATAGCACTCATCATCAACATTAGCAACAACATCAGCACTGAAATCCAGCGAAGAATCAATCTTGCCAATAATTGCTACTTTGGACTAGGTAGGCAATTGAAAAGTAAAGTCCTCTCTCGGCGAACGAAAATCATACTCTACAAGTCACTTATCGTACCCGTCCTGCTATATGGGGCAGAAGCATGGACCATGACAACAGCAGATGAAGCGGCTTTGGGAGTGTTCGAGAGAAAAGTTCTTCGAAAGATTTATGGACCTCTACGCGTTGGCGATGGCGAGTACCGAAGAAGATTTAATGATGAACTGTACGAGCTATACGCAGACATCAACATAGTCCAGCGAATTAAAACGCAGCGGCTGCGCTGGCTAGGCCATGTTATGCGAATGAAAGATGATGCTCCGGCCAAGAAAGTGTTTCTATCGGAACCCGCCTATGGAAGCAGAGGTAGAGGGCGGCCCCCACTCCGTTGGAAGGACCAGGTGGAAAACGATTTAAACTCGCTTGGTGTGACCAATTGGCGCCGGTTGGCGGAGCGAAGGAGCGACTGGCGCGCCTTGTTGGACGGCCATAACCGTTTAGACGGTTAAGCGCCAATTAAGTAAGTAAGTAAGTATAGCACTCATCAACAGCTTTCATTTGACATCCATATTATATAAACACATTCTAGGGGTATCCGGGTCCACGTTTTGGGCTATATCTCGAGACGCTAGCATCCCAGTTGTATGAAAATTATCCTGTACTATTGCACTCATCAACAGCTTTCATTTGATATCCATATTGTATAAACACATTCTAGGGGTACCCGGGTCCACGTTTTGGGCTATATCTCGAGACCCTAGCCTCCCAGTTGTATGAAAATTATCCTGTGCTATAGCACTCATCAACAGCTTTCATTTGACATCCATATTGTATAAACACATTCCAGGGGTATCCGGTTCCATGTTTTGGGCTATATCTCGAGACCCTAGCCTCCCAGTTGTATGAAAATTATCCTGTGCTATAGCACTCATCAAGAGCTTTCATTTGACATCCATATTATATAAACACATTCTAGGGGTACCCGGGTCCACGTTTTGGGCTATATCTCGAGACGCTAGCATCCCAGTAGTATGAAAATTATCCTGTACTATTGCACTCATCCACAGCTTTCATTTGATATCCATATTGTATAAACACATTCTAGGGGTACCCGGGTCCACGTTTTGGGTTATATCTCGAGACCCTAGCCTCCCAGTTATATGAAAATTATCCTGTGCTATAGCACTCATCAAGAGCTTTCATTTGACATCCATATTGTATAAACACATTCTAGGGGTATCCGTGCCCACGTTTTGCCCTATATCTCGAGACCCTAGTCACCCAGGGGTATGAAAATTATCCTGTACTATAACACTCGCCAACAGCTTTCATTTGATATCCATACTGTATAAACACATTCTAGGGGTACCCCGGTCCACGTTTTGATCTCAAGACCCTAGACACGTAGCGAAAAAAAATGTAGACGTTGGCCGATTCTCAGACCTACCCAATGTGCTCACAAAATTTTATGAGAATCGCTTCAGCCGTTTCGGTGGAGTTCAACCTCTAAAAGCGTGACAAGAATTTTATATATTAGATGAGATTTTACCAACAACTTTAAAGAATTTTTAAAGGAATATAATTTCAGTTTTAGAACGAAGTAGGGAAGATTTTGACTGCTTTGAAATTATTTTTCGATGATAAAAATAGTGAAAAGAAATGAAAGTTATATAAATGGTTAAAACATGCCAATTCCGAGTTGGTTATGCGCATGCTAAAAGCATAACTTTATCTTCACTTATGAAAGTGTTGCGCTTAAAATAAGTACTAAAAAGTGTGTCCGCACTTCAATTTTGATATGCATTATGCATTATACACCATGACCAAAAAGGGTTCTATCTCTACTATTTCTCCATAAAATAATAAATAAATAAAAAAAATAAAAAAAAATAAATGTAAGGCGCGATAACCTCCGAAGAGATCTAAGGCCGAGCTTCTCTTCCAATTTTCGTCGTGCTCCTCTTGATTTTCCCTACAAATCGGCCGGACGGGACCTACATGTTTTATGCCGACTCCGAACGGCATCTGCAAGGCAGATGAGTTTTCACTGAGAGCTTTTCATGGCAGAAATACACCCGGAGTGCTTGCCAAACACTGCCGAGGGGCGACCCCGCTTAGAAAAATTTTCTTCTAATTGAAAAATCTTATTTCTAAAATTTTGATGTTGCTTTGCCCGGGAGTTGAACCCAGGGCATACGGTGTGATAGGCGGAGCACGCTACCATCACACCACGGTGGCCGCCCATAAAATAATACTATGAGTAATTTTCGATAAGCGTTTTTTAGTCGCAAATATAGACTTATATACCTACACTATCAGACCCGGCAGACGTTGTTCTGCCCTAAATTTGGTCTATCTGCATACATTTTAATACGCTTTTTCCGTCTAACTCTGCCCTACCACTCTACACCTTTTACTAATCTTTTTATTCACTGCTCCCTCCGTCTTTTTCGCTTCATCTATCTCCATCTTCGTCTCATTCTATCTCTTTCTCAGTCTCCTTCTCTCTTTTCTCTTCTCTCAATTCTTTTCATTCTTCTTCATCTGTCCCAGTGGGTGGTATGTATTTTGTTCCAGTCCCACTCCGAGTCTCATCATCGTAAATACTAATATAGGCAAATTTATATACGAAATTTCAGGCAAATCGAATAGGACGTATGTAAATAGGTATGTGGGTATTATTAATTCTTGTCTTTATTTCGGCTTCGCATGCATATTTACCAGTTTTGCCAGGTTGATGCGACTAAATCGAATATCACAATGAACTTTAGAGCTCTCAGCAACAGCTCTCATTTGATATCCATAATACACGCACATTCTAGGGGTATCCGGGTCCACGTTTTGGTCCATATCTCGAGACCCTAGTCATCAATAGGTATGAAAACTACCCTGTACTAAAGCACTCGTCAAGAGCTTCAATTGAATAGCCACAATGTAAAAACATTGTCTAGGCGTTCACGGGCCCACGTTTGGCCTATATCTCCAGACCCTAGTCACCCAGGGGTATGAAAATTATCCTCTAATAAATCACTCATCAACAGCTTTCATTTGATATCCGTTTTGTATAAACACATTCTAGGGGTACCCGGGTCCACGTTTTGTGCTATATCTCGAGACCCCAGCCTCCCAGTTGCATGAAAATTATCCTGTACTATAGCATTCATCAACAGCTTTCATTTGATATCCCTATTTTATAAACACATTCTAGGGGTACCCAGGTCCACGTTTTGGCCTATATCTCGAAACCCTAGTCGCCCAGGGGTATGGAAACTATCCTGTACTATTAAACTCATCAACAGCTTTCATTTGATATCCATACTGTATAAACACATTCTAGGGGTACCCGGGTCCACGTTTTGGACTATATCTCGAGACCCTAGCCTCCCAGTTGTATGAAAATTATCCTATACTATTAAACTCATCAACAGCTTTCATTTGATATCCATTTTGTATAAACACATTCTGGTGGTACCCGGGTCCACGTTTTGATCTCAAGACCCTAGGCATGAAGCGAAAAAAAGGTAAACGTTGGCCGATTTTCAGACCTACCCAGTATGCTCACAAAATTTCATGAGAGTCGGCTCAGCCGTTTCGGAGGAGTTAAGCCTCTAACACCGTGACAGAAGAATTTTATATATTAGATGTAAAAAAATACGGATATTTTTTACATGAGCGATTCAAAATTACATTGAAATGAACATAATATGATTAGATGGCACCTCTACGAATTAACACAAACAACTTTGAAAAATTACCTCCAGTAGCAGCAGCTCCTCAAAAATTTTTAGAATGTACCTAGTGCCTATCATATTTTATATAAAATGCTTCAATTAATCTTGGATAAAGTTAAGAATACGTAAAGCAATAAATATAGCAACGCAAGGAGGTAGCCCTACTAAGAAATATTTTAATTGGAAAAAACACTGTTTGTTTAATATCCATGTTGGCATACATCATTCAATTTAAAAAATATATTTTAAAATAGTTGGCAATGTTTCAAAAATATTAGAATAACAACGCTTAAGTAAACGAGCTTTAAGGATAGCATCATACTTTTAAACGAAAATTGTATCCAAACTGGATCGACCTCTTTAAGTGATAGCAACGAATACAAAGTAATTAATGTATTAATGATATAAATACGGGGTGAGGTAATTTGCTTTTTTTTATTAATATCAAATATGTGGCAGCCTTGTCCTTTATTTTTATACTCAGCTGAGCAGAGCTCACAGAGTATATTAATTTTGTTGGCATAACGGTACCCCGTAACGGCATAAACTACGCCAGATAGTTATAGACTTCTATATATCAAAATGATCTGGGCGAAAAAAGAAATCCATTTAGCCATGTCTGTCCGTCCGTCCCGCCATCTGTCTGTTCGAGAACACGATAACTTGAATAAATTTTAAGATATCTTGATAAAATTTGGTATGTAGGCTCCTAGGCGATCATATCAGATCGCCATTTAAAATGAACGCAATCGGACTATAACCACGCCCCCTTTTGGATATCGAAATTTTCGAAAAACCGAAAAAGTGCGATAATTCATTACCAACGGCGGATAGGGCGATAGAACTTGGTAGGTGGGCTTACCTTATGACACACAATAGAAAATTAGTAAAATTTTAGACAATGGGCGTGGCGCCGCCCACTTTTAAAAGCAGGTAAAGTTTTGTAAGCTGTCACTAGGCAGTCGTTAAAGATATCATGATGAAATTTAGCAGGAACGTTACCCCTATTACTATATGTGCGGCAAATAAAAATTAGCTGCGTCATGCCTTAGTTGTTGTTAAGCTTTTCCCAATTGCCTTCTTTTGCATATATTATTCTTCTACACATCACATACTTCGTATATAATTATGTGTTGAAGTTATGCATGTTGGTAAGGCGGTTTCAGAGAAACTCATACAAACAGGCAATATTTGGTTAATTCGTTGTAGTTCTATAAATAGAACAAAAACAGCAACAATACCAAGTTTCTCTGAGACCGCCTTACCAACATGCATAACTTCAACACATAATTATATACGAAGTATGTGATGTGTAGAAGAATAATATATGCAAAAGAAGGAAATTGGGAAAACTTCACAACAACTAAGGCAAGACGTAGCTGAATGCGTTTGTAACCATTTCAACTACCGTAGGAGTGCGGGTTAGAATCCCACTCACGGGAGAAAAGGCTTTGAAGAGATTTACAAGGTGTAATCGAAAAAGCTGTCGCCTTGTCCGTCCTGATATCACGTTGTTTTAATTTTTCCCAAATTATTAAATAAATTATAAAATTAAAAATTGCTTGAAATAAATGTTTTCATACATTTAAAGCAATACGGGCAATCCCCGATTAACTCATACAAAAATTAGGAAAATCGGATGACGAACACGCCCACTTTTTAAAAAGAAAATTTTTAAAAGTCAAATTTTAACAAAAAATTGAATATCTTTACAGTATATAAGTAAATGGTGTCAAAATTCGACTCCAGCAATGATATGGTGCACAAAAATACAAAAATAAAAGAAAATTTCAAAATGGGCGTGGCTCCGCCCTTTTTCATTTAATTTGTCTAGAATACTTTTAATGCCATAAGTCGAACAACAATTTACCAATCCATGTGAAATTTGGTCGGGGCATTGCCTCTATGATGATAACTGTTTTCTGTGAAAATGGCCGAAGTCGGTTGAAGCCACACCTAGTTTTTATACACAGTCGACCGTCTGTCATTCCGCTCGGCCGTTAACACGATAACTTGAACAAAAATCGATATATCTTTTCTAAACTTAGTTCACGTACTTATCTGAACTCACTTTATCTTAGTATCAAAAATGGGCGAATTCCGACTATGACCACGCCCGCTTTTTCGATATCAAAAATTTCGAAAAATGAATAAAATGCCATAATTCTATACCAAATACGAAAGGAGGGATGAAACATGGATTAACTTTTTGGCGCAAAGTATACATAACTTTATAAAAAACTTGGTAAAATGGGTGTGACACCTACAATATTAAGCAGAAGAAAATGAAAATGTTCTGCAGGGTGAAATCAAAAGCCCTTGGAATGATGGCAGGAATACTGTTCGTGGTATTGCATATATAAATAAATTAGCGGTACCCGACAGATGATGTTCTGCGTCACCCTTGTCCACATTTTGGTCGATATCTCGAAAACGTCTTCGCATATAGGACAAGGGGCCACTCCCTTTTAAGATCTCATTAATACCTTGAATTTGATACCCATATCGAACAAGCACATTCTGAATTCACCCCTGGTCCACCTTGTTGAGCTACGCAAAAAAGAACAACTGGTTCTCGATGATTGAATATGAGAGTGAATAACTTTATTGTACAGTTTGCTTATTTATATGTAGCGGAAAAAAGGTTTACATAAATATGTATGTTGGTACTCCATTGTTTCTTACATACTATATGGAAAGCAACGTTATTAGAAAATGTGAGTAATTAAGAAAAAGACATCTAAAGAGATGAGAAGAATAAGCTGATGAAATAAACAGTAAGCGACCAAAACATTAGTACGCTTAACACTTCCACTTTTATTAATCAGGTTATTCTCATTTTCATTTAATATTTAAAAGTGATGTTAGTTTATCAAAGTTCTGCCAGAGGTTTTGCAAATATATCTGCCAACTGTTCGTTTGTTGGTACATACTTCAAAGTAAAAAAGCCGCAGCCCTCGTATACCTCTCGTTTAAAGTGTACTTTGACCACAATATGCTTGGTTCGCTTGTAATATTGTGGATTCTTTACCAAGTTAATGGCACTCTGATTGTCCAAATATAAATTCGTTGTTGTGGAGTAGTCGCATAACTCACTCAACAGACGTCGTACCCAAATTAGTTCCTTTACACTTTCGCATGCTGCCATGTACTCGGCTTCGGTTGTTCAGAGCGCTACTGTTGGTTGAATTTTCGAAGACCATGAGATCGGTCCACCGCCGAACATTATAACATAACCTCCGGTTGAGCGTCTATTACAAACATCTCCAGTAAAGTCCGAGTCACTATAACAATTTAAAGATGAATGAACAGTTTTTGTAAAACATATACCTTTATCAATTGTGCCTCGTAAATATTTAAAGATTCGTTTAAGAGCAGCAATGTGTTCGCCCTGAAAGGTATCCCAGAATCGACTAACATAGGATACTGCAAACGCGAGATTTGGTCTTGTGAGCAAAGATAAATACATTAGGGATCCCACTGCTTCGCGGTATGGATAATTTGAGTGGATGCTCGCTTCCGCATTTTTGAGTATACCTTCTATAGGAGTACTAACTGGCTTAGCATCCAACATGTTAAATCGCTGTAACACTTTTCCAGCAAAGGTCCTTTGTTTGATGAAAATCTCGTTTTTACCAAGCGTTATCTGCATACCTAGATAAAATATTGAATCGAAGATTTTAATTTCGAATTCGCCGTTTAAGTAATTAATCAAGTCGTCAAATGCGGTACTGGACTTAGCCGCAATTATTCCATCATCAGTATAGATTGCAAGGATGAGCTTTGAGTTACCAATTTCGCCTACAAATACGCATGGATCAGCCTGTGTAGATTTCAGGTTATATGTTTCTAACATTTGTGTAAATTTCTTGTTCCAGCATCTGGAAGCTTGCCTCAAACCATAAATACTTTTATTTAACTTGCAAACCCTGCCTGAATCGTCCTCATAGCCAATAGGTTGCTGCATATAAATTTGATTCTCAAGATTACCGTACAAAAATGCGGTTTTAACATCAAATTGTTTCATCGTCAAATTATATGTACAGGATAATGCAAAAATTATACGCAGGAACGTAAACTTTGCTACTGGGCTAAACGTTTCACAATAGTCTGTGCCGAATTTCTGTGTGAAACCTCGTGCAACCAGACGTGCTTTGAACCTTTCAACTTCACGTTTTTCATTGCGCTCTATTTTAAACACCCATTTATTAGAAATTATGCCTTTACCATAAGGAAGACTTACCAAATCCCAAGTTTTATTGCTGTTGCGAGATTCAATATAGAGATTCAATGCCACACCCTATTATAATACTCATTACCACCTTTCATTTGATATCCATATGGTACAAACACATTCTAGAGTCATCCCTGGTCCACCTTTATGGCGATATCTCGAAAAGGCTTCCACATATAGAACTAAAGCCCACTCCCTTCTAAAATACTTATTAACAAAGAGAGTAGAGTCGTTCATTCTCCACAAGGCGGGGCGGCTGCACCAGGGATACACCATACGTTTTGCTCCTGCTTCGTTTTCACCATCTGGATTAAAAAAGTCATGAGCCTGGGCATTCGCGCAATTTTAGTGGTGTAAATTGTATGGCGCCAGTGCCAATGCCGGTGCCAGCTCAATGGTAGTTTATTATCGCAATAACTCCAAGCGAATTTTTGACGCTACTCAGTAGTGAGTGCGTAGTACATTTCACTTGCGCTATTGAGTGAAACCATTTTTATCGCTAATGTCACTAATTTCATAGCGATGAACTATATATTGTCAACATTTCGTTCAACGAACGCACGAAATTGCCACATCTGCTCAAATTTTGCCGAAAAACGTTATGCGCTGTCATAAAAACTAACACTGCTGCAGCACGAACACACCCTATATCGAGCAAATAAGAAACAAATAGAAAAATTAGCTTTTTTTACAAATCGCTCGGCTGAGATTTTCCATTGTTGATTTAACTTAAGCTGTTATGTCAATATTTTTCAGCCAGCTTATTTTCAAATAGGTAATTTTTCCAAAGGCAAAATAAATTACAGAGTTATACAACCTTAAAAAATCAGCTTTGTTCAGGCGGACAGCATAGCAAAAGGTCCTACAATTTCCACAAAGTTTTAGAACTCTATAATTTACCATCTTATATTTAAAGGGTTTTTGATAAAATTAAATTATAAAATTCAAGGTGACCAAATGCAAAAAAAATTATTTCGAACAGCTGAACATACTCGTTGCAAATTTTACTCTAATAATTTTTTTATATTTATGGGCGAAATATATTGTTAAATAATATAAATCTGGCAACTCTAATTATCAGTTTTCTTTTCATACTATTTCATTATACCTCTGTTCGTATTATACTGAATAAATTTAGTCGCCATCTTACTCTGAAACTGCGTGTACAAATCTCTATTACAACAGGTTATGGGCCTATCCACATAGAGTAAAATTAAAGTTAAATATATTAATTTAATTAAAATGGCGACGGGCACATTCAGTTTTCCTTTCGAAAAACTTCGCGGTCGGGAAAATTTTGATGTTTGGCGGCGAAATGCAAAGTCATACTTGGTGCTGAAAAGTTGTTGGAAAATCACCGAAGCAGGTTTGTCTGAAAATGCATCGGAAAAAGATCGTGACACAAACGAACGGGCGCTGGCGGAGATTACGCTCATGGTGGAGCCGAGTAATTTCTCGCACATAGCAAATGCACAGACGGCAAAAGAAGCATGGGATTCAATAATGGCAGCGTATGAGGACAGTGGTTTAACTCGCAAGGTAGGGCTTTTGAAAAAGCTGGTGCAGTTAAAACTCGAACAGTTCCAGACCATACAGGATTATGTGAATGAAGTGGTCATGACTTCAATAAAATTGCAAAGTGCAGGTTTAAATGTCGGTGATGAATTGATTGCATCTTTATTGCTAGCTGGGTTGCCTAATGAGTATCAAGCTCTTGTTATGGCAGTGGAAAATTGCAAATCGAAGTTAACCGTCGACAGCGTAAAGAATTTGTTGTTGCAAGACGTCAAATTGGATTGTAGTAAGGAATCCACCAACAACGCTTTGTATTCGAAGAATTTCGAACCGAAAAAGAATGACAAAAATTCTAATCGTAGAAAGTTTCGTTGTTTTAATTGTGGTCAGGAAGGCCATATGCGTAAAGAGTGTCGTAAATCTATACAGTCGAAAAAAGCAAATGAGAACGAAAGTAAAAGCAAGACAGCTATGTTTTCAAATTCTTTGCTAGCGAATTCGTGTTTACACTCTCAGAGTGGCGAGTGTGTATGGTATGTCGACTCAGGCGCAACGTCGCATATGACGAATGATCAACAGTTGCTTTCAAAAGTTCGAGCAGCAGAACACAACGAAGTTATTTTAGCTAACAGTGAGCGAGTTCCTGTTAACAGCGTAGGAGATGTTAGCCTACTGTTAAATGTCAACAAACAGAAAATTCCAACTAATGTTCGAAATGTTGAATATGTTCCTAGTCTTTGTGCAAATCTTTTATCAGTTCGACAAATGACTAAGCAAAACAAAAAGGTGGTGTTCGAAAAAAATGTATGTAAAATTTTCGATGTGAAAGGCAATTTAATAGCAAAGGCATTTGCGGACAACGATTTATACAAGTTGGATTGCGTTAAAAATAAAGTTGGGAGAGCAATGACTACAGTTGATAACTTTGAGCTTTGGCATCGTAGGCTGGCACACATTTGCAAGGAAAATATGAAACGAGTGCAGAATTCAACGCTTGGCGTTAATTACAGCAGCACAAGTGACAAAGGGTGTATTATATGCTGTAAAGGTAAACAAACCAGAAATATAAACAAATCAGCTGGCACGCGTGCAGAAAATTTGTTAGACATCATACATTCTGACGTGCTTGGTCCAATTAGCACAAAATCGTTCAGTGGTGCAAGATTTTTACTTGTATTTGTTGATGATTTTTCAAGAAAGGTATTTGCGATACCGATTGTACGAAAGTCAGATGTGTTTGCTAAATTTAAGGAATTTAAAAGCGAAGTAGAGACACAGTGTGGCCGTAAAATAAAAGTGCTGAGGACAGACAATGGCACTGAATATTGCAACGAACCATTTGAAAATTTTTTGCGTGATTGTGGCATTGTTCATCAAAAAACAGCTCCCTACACGCCCGAACAGAACGGGGTGGCTGAGCGTATGAACCGAACGTTGATTGAACGTGTTAGATGTATGTTATTAGATTCTGGCCTGAGAAATATATTCTGGGCAGAGGCTGCAAACACGGCAGCATATTTGGTAAACCGCATTCCATGTAGAGGTAATAATCGAAGTCCAGAAGAAATATGGTCAGGTGTTAAACCTAATTTAAAGCATTTACGAATATTTGGTTGTACAGCGATGGTTCACATACCGAAACAAAAACGTTCAAAACTTGATGCAAAATCAGATGAGTGCATATTTGTAGGATATTGTGCTGTGTCAAAAGCTTACCGGCTTTATCGTAAATCTGATTACAAGTTTATTGTGAGCCGTGATGTTACATTTATAGAAAATTCATGTGACGTAACGAAACATACAGAGCCAAATTTGATTATTGATATTATTGATACAAGGGAAGATTATAACATTAACAATTCAGAGGAGGATAATATGAGCGAATTGTTAGATGTCAACAAATCTTCGGACAGTGACTACGATACTCCTGATGAAAGTGAAGCACTTAATATGCATAGTGACGATTATGATAAATTGCATCCAGTTCGTCGGTCGGAGCGTATTGCAAACAAAACGAAAAGAAATTTGTTGTTGACAGTGGTGTCTGATGCTGATGACCCTGTTAGTGTTGAAGAGGCGTTGTATAGTGCAGAATCAAGTGCCTGGAAGCGCGCCATGGAAGAGGAGATGGATTCTCTTAAGTCAAACAACACTTGGGTGCTTACGAAATTGCCTGCTGGTAAAAAGGCAATAAGTTCAAAATGGGTATTCAAAGTGAAACGTGATGCAGCTGGTGAGCTTGTTCGTTATAAAGCAAGGCTCGTTGTGAAAGGTTGCTCGCAGAAACAAGGCGTCGATTATTCGGAAACATATTCACCGGTAGTTAGGTATAACTCATTGCGATTCTTGTTCGCCATGGCAGCGAAATATGACTTGGCGGTGCATCAATTAGATGCGGTAACAGCATTTTTAAATGGTGAGCTTCGTGAAGAAGTATACATGAAGCAACCGGAAGGCTATGATGATGGTTCAGGCAGAGTATGTCGTTTGGTAAAGTCACTATACGGCTTGAAACAAGCAAGCAAAGTTTGGAACGATAAATTGAATACAGTACTCATCGGTCTAGGACTAGTTCGGAGCGAAGTCGATCAATGTATCTACTATTGTGTAAAAGATCAAAGTATGGTTTACGTAGCGATTTATGTAGACGACGTGTTGGTGTTCTCCAATGACAAAAAGGCTACACAGCGTATTAAGAGCCAGTTGTCTTCCAGATTTAAAATGAAAGACATGGGTTCAGCGTCATCCGTATTGGGCATGCGAGTTCAAAGAGATGAGGTAAAAAAACTAATAAAACTTGATCAATCTGAATATATTTGCAGTGTGCTCAAACGTTTTGGAATGGATGACTGTAATGCCGTTGCTACGCCACTTGATTTGTCACAGAAGCTAACTATTGAAATGTGTCCACAAACTGAAGAAGCAAAGAAAGAGATGGAAAATGTTCCATATATGGAGGCTATTGGTTGTCTGTTGTACGCAGCACAGAACACTCGATCTGATATCAGCTTCGCGGTCAATTTACTGAGTCGGTTTACACAAAATCCCGGCAAAGCTCATTGGCTTGCAGTGAAGCGTGTGATGCGATATTTGAAGGGAACTATAAACAAAGGCATCGTGTACAAAAAATCTGCTGAAGGTCTAGTTGGATTTTGCGATGCTGACTGGGCAGGAGATCTTGATCAGCGTCGATCAACTTCTGGTTACATGTTCGTTATGCAGGGTGGTGCTATATCTTGGTCAACGCATAGACAGCGAACCGTTGCATTGTCATCAACAGAAGCAGAACTTATGTCAATAGTGGGTGCAATGCAAGAAACGATTTGGTTGAACCGATTGGAATCTGAGCTTATTCCTCGCGATGCAAAAACAACAACATTGTATTGCGATAACAAAAGCGCAATTCATATTGTTCGTAACAACAATTTTTCTCCACGTACTAAACATGTCGATATAAAGGTGAAATTCATACAAGAAAGGCTGGAAGATAAGTCGTTAAAGCTAGAGTACATTTCTACAAGCGAGATGTTGGCAGATGGTTTAACGAAAGCTATACCAGCTGTTAAAAATGAATTTATTAATGTCGGAATAGGTTTACAGTAAACTTAGATATGTATTACTTAACATAGTTTTTGCAATGTAAACATTTTGGATTTGAATTAATGGTCGTAAATTTTTACTTATATATATTTACAATGTTGCCAGATGTTCTATTAAAGGGAAGTATTGTTAAATAATATAAATCTGGCAACTCTAATTATCAGTTTTCTTTTCATACTATTTCATTATACCTCTGTTCGTATTATACTGAATAAAGTTAGTCGCCATCTTACTCTGAAACTGCGTGTACAAATCTCTATTACAACAAAATCGGATAACAAACCTGCCACTTTTTCGATATCGAGAACTTCGAAAAATTTTGAAAATGGTACAACTCATTAACAACTACTGATAAAGTAAATAAAACCTTTGAAAATGGGCATGGCACAGCCTAGATATAATGGGAGAAAAATGTCTGAAAGCAAAATTGTTGTTTTTGAAATCAGTAGAGGATCATGCCCAAAGTGTTTTAAAGTTTTAGTCTTGCAAAATTAGAAGTAATTTTTCAATGGTCCCGGTAAATTCCAAGAAAATTTTTTAAGAAACTTGTTTTTGTGACGGTTACTGTTCTAAAGCCTCTCTGATGACATCTTTCTTTAAGTTTAGCCTAACAACACGCACATCTGTGTATAAAATGTTCAGCTTCGCCCATACTTAGACTCACAATTTTTATTTATTATTAAAACAACCAAAACTTTAGTTAAAATATATTTAATTGTTATTTGCAAATATTTTATATATCTAAAATTAAGTAAAATATATATAAATCATATTAGATTAATAAAAAAACAATTGTCGTTGTTAAATTTGTTAACATAGCTTTTTTTAGTAAACACTAAAGTGAAATTTAAAAATTTTAAAAATAATTTAACGTTTTTTATTTAATTATATTTTCTCAATGTTTTAAAGTCGAGTTTTTAGTTCCTTTGTTGCCTTTTTTTAATAATTTTTTTTTCAATTATAAGTTTCAAACGAAACATTTTTTTTTTTTAAGTTTTTCTTACAAAATTTACTTTGAAAATTGTTCAAACAATTTATTTTTTTTTAGTTTTATTTATAAATTAAAATTTTTTCTGTATAATTTTCTATTACAAAAAATATTTTAAGAAGTTTTAAGAAATATTTTTTTTCCTATATTTATTTTTTTTATTTTCTGATCTAATTTTTTTTTCACTCACACATTTATTTTAATTTTGTGTCGATAAATAAATTTTTTTTTGCAAATTGCTGCTAAATTTATACAAAAATTTTAAAACTAAATAGCAAATAAATTTTTTATATATTTTTAATAACGTTCGTAACGATGGGAAGATTTCGTTGTCAGTTTATATTTCAATGGTTACAAATTTGTAAATTTAAATAAAAAGCGCTTTTAAAACTTTTTATTCATTAAATTTTAAAATAGTGCCTCATTTTTTTTTTCATTTTGTGGTTTTATGTAAGCTGCCCTCATTTCGTTTCTTTTGTAATTTTCTCATTTGTCGTCGATTTGTGTGACCAGTTTCTTTGTTTAAAGTAGCAACAACAAAGTTACATATTTGAACCATTTTATTTACCGTTTTTTGTTTATTTTTATTTCACCTTTGGAGCTTATTTATTATCTATTTTTCTCAATAGCTTTCCAACTTTTCGCTTTCAAATAAAAACAAATAAACTGCAAAATCTTCTATACACATACATATGTATGTGTGTATAAATATATCAAATGTGTGTGTCTGTACAATTTGTCAAAGGAGTACACAGTTGTTATCCTGTCGGCAACGACGACGCAAACAACTGCGCGAACCCATTTCGTATATAAAATCTGGATTACTTATATAATGCTACTGCTGGTTCAGTAACTGACTGCCCAGCAATGGTGATATACGGTGTATTTGTTGTTGGGAGCGATGATGGAACTGTTGCGGTGATGCTGGTAATGTATTACAATGTTGTAATTGTATTGGTTGTTGATGTGGAAGTTGAGGTTGGGTGTTTTGATGTTGCGTCAATTGACTGAGGACTGTGCTGATACTACTTTGGCCTCATATACCTTGCAAATAGCGACGTAACTCTTCTTCAGTATCGAATATAATTACAGGAAATGGTGAGCCTGGCACAAACTCACCAGTCCATTTGACTTCGACGCGGTAATCACCAGGCTCGGTTGGATCGTACTGTTTGGAGTGTTGAGAAAAAATGTTAATTAAAAACTGAGCATACAAATGTATGCCTAATCCTTCCTTACCTTGCACAGTATAATGCGATCCTTTTCACTTTCATTTCGACGCGGAATGCTCCTTTGGGGCCACGTACATGTACTGTTAGTTGTCCAGCGACAGCACACGCGTATCGCATATAAAACGCGATTGGAAGGTGGCCAATACGCCATGCTCGATACCAGGGCCATAGGCGTGAATCTTATAAATAAAAATGAGAAGACATTAAGATATGCGATGAAAACTAAGGTCAGTTCTATAACCAGGATTAAGAAAATGATAAAGACGGAAACATAGATCAATGCGAAGACGAAGACTAAGGTTAAACCTAAGATATACATTAAGCCCAAGACCTAAACCAAGATCAAGGCCAAGAACTAGACCAAGAACTAGACAAAGATTAGGACCACGGCCGATACTAACACCAAAGAGAATATCCTCTTTGGCAATACATTGATTTCCAGCGGTTTCTGTGAGATTGGCACTTCATTGAATAGTATTGTGATCTTGTGTGGTGCAACACGCGTCGGATGATAGACAATCTCATAAATACCCATTTTGGATGGACCACGTATAGAGTGAGGCACCTCAGAAGCACCACATTTCACCAAAGCCGACAGCTCACCTTGTCCTACCTCATTGAGCGACACCGAAATACTAGCTGGTCGCTGACGCGCCGAATCACCAACTTCGGTGATCTTCACTAATGACGGATCGAAGACTGTTAGGGTACGGGTACCAATACCCGTGTATCGCGATCGATTAAACGTATCAAATAATTACCGGTCATGTGTGTGCGGAACTCTGCTGTTTGTCTGGTAATTGTGTACTGCACTGGCCTATGATCGGGTCCCATAATCTCAGCAATCTGGTCATCTGTAGGACAATCGATTGTAGCCAAACTGACTATTTGTATGTGTTGTGTGGTTTGTTGTATCTCTACGCGGAATGGGTTACCATCGACGGGCACTCCGTTGAATGTAATATTCACATAATGTGGCTCGGTTGCCTGTGGCATGAAGACCACACGCGCATACACTGCTTTAACAGTGCTTTTGTCGGTCGAAACGACCAGTTCTAGAGTACCCTCACCAGCGCCAGCAGCATCCACGCTAAAAGTAACTAGTATACCCAATGCCGCCGGTCCATATTATTGATGAAAACCGCTGATACTAACACGCGAGACATCAAAGTCATTGCATGAAAATGTTGAGCCGTTGATATGTTTATCATTGGCTGTAACGCTTATCATATGACGACCCACAACTGTGGGCTGAACTGTGGCTGTGTAGCTGTCGCCGCCTTGCGCTACAAGCTGACATATAATATTGTCGCCGGATGGCGTTGTAACGAATACTTGCGGCTCGACGCCTTCGAATCCCTCTAGCGCGAAAGTGTTATCCACTTTGATAGCGGCCTGCTTTAAACCCTCTCCCGTAACCATAGATAATAAATGATAAAAATGAAATACAATCTAGGAAAACCTTATGAAAGATATTGGTTGGATGGAATTGGTAAAAGCGCCATAGTTAGTGATCTAATTCAGCATCGTGTTAACCAAACCGGACGATGCTTTTCTAACACGTTAACAAAGTCCAATATGGGCTCATGATAAGTTCGGAATATACCGAAGCTACCCTGCAAATCAGGTAATGGAATTTGTTTCGAAATAAGTTTACAACAAAGCTTGGGAGCAGTTTATGATAATCTCACTCAGTCATAAACGGGCAGAACCTTGTCAAATAGGACATGTTATTGAAGTGTCGCGGAATAGATTTAATATAATTATCGAAGATCTCAAGCAACTATTCAAAAATGTTTCCTAGTCTGCTTCTATCAACCACAAACCTACTGTTTATCTACATTCCCGGAGACTCGCTTTTGATTTGAAAGGAGTATTAAAATTGGTTCAAGTTGCAGTTGGTCGTGATTATAAAACAGTGATCTTCAAAATTAAAACAGTTGTTGTGTTGGTAAGAGAAACATCATTGTAGTCATTTATTAACGAGCAACGAGGCAAGGCGTGTGCACGCAAAGAATTATTTTTTGAATATGTTTTAAAAATATTATTTTATTGTTTGAGTCTCATAGAAAATTAAAAAATTCTGCGTATCAGGTGTTATTTGGAATGCGCCAATAAACAATAACCTCTTTCGGTGTTGCAACTCTGCTTGTTAAAAGAAAGGGTGTAATATTAAGTGTGAAGTGAGAGTGAAGGTTCTGCTGTGGTAAGTAATAATCGCCTAAGTCCCTTCCTTTTACATGGCTGATGACCTCTGTTATAGAAGCTCTCTGGGACATCATAGAAGTATGCCTTATTATAGAATAATTGGACCATAGGCACAACCTTGCATCAGTATTTTGATGTTCTGCAAGAGATAGTTTTACCCAGCATTTGCCTAGCTAAGGAGGTGCTTACTTTTCAGAACTTTGAGCCCCCTACAACGCGCGAAGTTAAATTCGAAAATTATATTTAATTATGTTTCAGACCTACAGTTAAGATTCTTGCAAGTTGCACAGTCGATTTCTTTTTCGCTATTTTCAATAATCAAATAAATGTTTCGAGATATCCCTTGGAGAAAACACAGGCAGACCTTGTTCTACGACCCTGCGCGTGATACGCAAGTCAGATTTTGTGCATTTTGAATGGAAAAGAACAGTCGGAGGGTCGATAAACCATGAAGAGGGGCTACCTTTGAGCAAATTTTTGGAAAATATTTTTAATGTCTCATTCCTAAAGACATGAGCCTGGAAGCTGCAAAATAGTAAGCAAGAAAAACAAGTCCATAAATAAGAGGCAGGATTGGTCAGAAAATCTTTCCTGTGGTAGTCCTATTATCGATTTGGTAAACTCGCCGTCGTAACAATAGTACTCAATTCAACATTAGACTTATGGGTGGCCTAAAATAAATTGAAGTACTCAACTGACAAAGAGATTGGTTCAAATGGAAGACAAACAGGACATCATTGGTACTTTTGATTAGTTTTGAAGAATAGGCTCATAGTAGTAGATCCCCAGAAGCTTCTTGGAACAATCAAATTCATCTCATATTATGAACGCAGATAATTTCGTAAAATATCAATAATCATTATCTACTGCATACCTCAAAAGTACTGATTGATTTTATATTAAAAAAATGTGAATACTTATTTTAAGGAAAATTGTATTTCGATGAGAACCCGAAAGCTCAAATATGCACAAAATAAAAGTTGAAAAGACTAAGTGCATAAAACAAATAATAATAAAAAAAATACTTAAATCCAATTTGGATGTGAGTGAGGGACTGAAGACTTTCGAGATGTGTGCGGTGACGATATACGCGAAAAAAATTAGTACACACATACATATATATAAAAAGGGAGTATAAAATTTTGCAGAGGGTTATACACTAACTCCACAACGAATACATACCTTCAACATTGACCTCAATATCTTCCAAGCGACCGCCAGCGTGATTGATAACAACAGAATTTGGTTGATGTACGGGACCGGGAACACCGAGAGAAACTTGTGGACCCGACATGCCGCCGACATGCCGACAACCAGGCACAGGCATTTTATTGAATGTGACATTTATAGTATGTTCGTACGGCTCAGTTGGCACAAAACGAAACGGAGAATCTATGAAAAGAGATGAAAATAATACATTTAACGGATTTTTATAAACCAGGAACTCACATAACTGTGATTGATTCAAATTGAAAACAAAAAAAATCATAAAGGTTTAAATCCATTACTATCTTTAAAGGGCTTCATTTTTATTTTTTGAGTTTTACTATAAATATAGAAAATTCTTTGGAATGAAGTAAAATATGCGAACAGTAAGATCTCGGGTAAATTAGCAATCTCAAAAAATAAAAATTATTCTCCTAGCGAAACAAAAAAAATTTAAAAATAAGTGTTACTTTCGGAACAAAATAAAAAACTCAAAAAATTATTAAGATTTTCGAAGCGAAATAAAACTTTCAAAAAATAACAGTTATTTTCTGAGCGAACTAAATAACTTAAGAAATAAAACTAAATATTTAATAACAACAGTCAATAACAGAAATTTCTTTGAAGTATAACTATTTAATTTCGGTTTATTATGGCCCCCTAAGTACAAAAATACCCAAAATATTAAATTCTATGGATACGATTTTTTTTTTTCTAAAATCACGAAATTACTTATCTAAATTCATTGAGAGGAACACCAGTGGATTCACCGCAAAATTCTCTTCAAGTCGTGATAAGAAAATTTTTTTATATGATCGACGTTGTGGAGTTATTCGCATAAAAATGTAAAAAAAATTTTGTTTTTGCAAAATCGAACATTTTTTTATTTTTAAAAAATTCATAAAAAATCGAAGGTTTTAAAAACTTGCCATTTTTATTTCACGGTCTTAAAACTGTAAACATTATAAATAATTGAGTCCTTATTTCGTTAAAATACATGAATAAATGTTGGTTTTATTGACAATAAAGTGAAAATACCCAATTTAGCGAAAATTTTGCATATCAAACCTATTATTGTTTTTGACAAACAAGTTATTTAGGTATGACATTTTGCGCAACTTTGTCTTTTTAAAGCTTACTACGGGCATCGCCAGAAATGAGAAAACTCGATAATGACACTAAAGAAATTTTTCCCCGTCAATTTTTCTTAAGGCAAAACGCAGATCATAAGAAAAAATGCCTCATACTGTATGGAAAATTTAAGTTGCCAACGCGGGTTTTCGTAAGAAAGAAGTGTGGTCATATATATTTGTTATCAAATATATACAACTTTTTCCTTGAGGCTTTTCTTGCGATGTTCTTAGAATGCTCAAATCATAAAAACAAAAAAATCAAATTAACTAAAACAAAAAAATATATGGGGTATTCCATCCCATTTCGACCAATTTTGAACCCGACCCCTTTAGAATTGGCTGAAAGTTTTTCTTCTTTTCTAGCTTACGAAAGACATTTTTCAGAATTTTTCCAAATTTTTTTCATCCAACTCAAAAAAAGTTATGAATTTAAAAAAAAAGGTGTTTAATTTTCAATTAAATATAAAAAAAAAAAAAAATTATCGGCACACTCCTTAAAATTTTTTTTGTATTTTTTCCGAAAAGTACATTTAAAAACAAATTAAAAAAAAAGATCCCAAACGATCAATTTTTGAAAAAGTTATAGCATATTGAAAACAAAAACGTTGTTTTTTTTTAAATTCATAACTTTTTTTGAGTTGGATGAAAAAATTTGAAGAACGTCTTTCGTAAGCTAGAAAAGGAAGAAAAACTTTCAGCTAATTCTAAAGCGGTCGGGTTCAAAATTGGTCGAAATAGGATGGAATACCCCATATGTATTATACCTACCTACAGCCAGCACAGGCCATTTCCCATAGCATATGAAGTTTTTTTGAAAACCCATTTTTTTTAAACCCTTTCGCAGGTAGTGGTTAAAAATGGTATGGTATATTGTGTATGTGGTATATTGTCGCCGATTGTGACAAACTTAACGAAAAAAAAAAGATATATACTTTTAAAAATCGAAGTGGCCTGCGACTATTTAAAGTAATTCATTTAGTTCATTCAATGTTATTTAGCTAGCATTCCTGATCGCGAAAAGTCAAGTTGTCAACGACAGCACAAAACTATTAATTGATTAGTGACTTTTAAAAAAAATGAATAATAAAAGTAGAAAATTTGTTTTCAATAATGACCCGAATATAGTTTGCTATGTATGTGGTCTTTACACTACAGCAAAAGGGCGGAGAAATTTCACTATTTTACTACAAAATTCATATAAGGATTATTTTAAAATAGATGTTGAGAATTGGAGCCAGTATTGGACGCCAAATTCAATTTGTGATAGCTGTATATATATTTTAAAGAAATGGAAATCCTACCCTCAGTAAGTAACAATTACATTTAATAATTAAAAATATTTATGATACTCATTTTACACAGAGAAAACATGCAAATTGGAAAACCTATGATGTGGAGAGAAACATGTGATCATGGTGCTAACTGTTACTTTTGTTTAAGTAAAAAAAAAGAATTTCGAAAACATATGATTTGGTCTTGTCCCACGATTTTAGTTGGTGGTTTTACTCTTCCCGTGCTAGATTCAGATGGAGTTCCATGTCCTGAAGATCAACATAATACGTATACTGAATTTACTCCATCGCCTATTTCTTTGTCTTCAAAAACCTCCAGCGTATCAGATGTATTTTGCCCAAAGCCTCTGACACAGTCCTTGTTAAACGATCTTACAAGAGACCTATATCTTCCAAAAGATAAGACAGAGCTACTTGCATCCCGTCTAAAAGAAAGAAATTTATTAGAAAAACAGGTTACGATAACTATGTATCGTGAGCGATATAAGCCATATGCTTGTTTTTATAGAAACAAAGACAATATACGTTTTTGCTATGATATAAGTGGACTTTTTGGAAAGCTTGGACAAACATATGACGCAAGTGAATGGAGATTATTTATTGATAGTAACAAAGAAAGCCTTAAAGCTGTTTTATTTCACAATGGCAATCAGAAACCATGAATACCCATCGCACACGCCGTAAATATGAAGGAGACTTATGAAACCATGTCCAAACTATTAAAATATATTCATTATGAAAAACAAGATTGGAAGATATGTTGCGACTTCAAAGTGGTAGCTTTACTAACTGGACTACAAGGTGGTTACACAAAACATTGTTGTTTTCTTTGCCTTTGGGATAGCCGAGATCGAAGCGCACATTATTTAAGGAAGGACTGACCAGCAAGAACTATTCACGAAGTAGGCACACACAATAGAAAAAAATATGCTGCTCTAATTAAAGAGGAGAATGAGATTTTTCCGCCATTACACATCAAGCTTGGATAAGTCAAGAATTTTGTTACGGCGCTAAACAAAAATGAAAAAGCATTCGATTATATTCAAACAATATTTCCAAAATTATCCGCTTCAAAAATTTTTGAAGGTGTTTTTGATGGTCCACAAATCCGAAAACTACTACAGGGCTCAACATTCGAGACGTTACTATCACCCGATGAAAAGGCTGCTTGGAACTCATTTAGGCTGATTGTTTCAAACTTTTTAGGAAATAATAGGGGTCTAAATTATAAGGAAATCATTTCCGATTTGCAAACCAACTATTCGAAAATCGGTAAGTAGGAATATGATATGATTTTTGTATATTCATCATAATTATAACCTCTAAATTACATATACATATAATTTCAGGTGCAAACATGTCTCTAAAAATGCATTTCTTACACTCCCATTTGGATTTTTTCCCCTCAAATTTTGGTGATGTCAGTGACGTGCATGAAGAACGATTTCACCAACAACTTAAGTCAATGGAGGAGCGTTATCAAGGATTCTGGAACTAAAATATGATGGGGGATTATAATCGGTTTCTTATACGATAATCAAATTCAGAAAATTACTGTAGACAAGCAAAAAGTAGAAACTATTTTCAAATATCTCAAGTACTAAATTTTGTAGGACTTCTTTAATAAAGGTATCTTAAATAGCTAAATAAACAAAAATATTAAAAATACGTATTTTCCCTTCATTCACTTAATTGTTAATAATATTACCTTTTATCCATGGATTTTCATGAAATAAAGCTTGCCTTATTTGGAATATTCACAGTTTTATTGATCATCTAATGAAAGTTATAAGTTTTTTTTTTATACGAATTAGAGAAAAAAGGAAATTTTTAATACAAAAAATATATTTTTTTATAATCCGATGCAAATAATTCTGAAACCAAGAAGTATTTAAAAAAAATGGTATTTAAATAATTTTAAGGTAATTTCATTTGCTATTATATGCTGTTTTCTCCAACTCCAACAAAATCGGACAACCCGTTCCAGAGATATGATAAAATCAATGGATCTCCCTTTTCAAAGAAGGCAAATTTTAGAAAACAAAAAAAAAAAGAACAAAAACGTATCCATAGAATTTTAAATTTCGACTATTTTTATAATTAGGGGACTAAAGCAAATAAAACAAGTAAAAATGGGACTGTCTTCGGCTGTGCCGAAGACTTCATACCTTTCATGAATGGGGCTGAACAATAATCTTATCCCGCTCGTAATCTCCGAATAATCGGATGTATAAGATAAGAAATATATAGTGAACAGATCTACATACCTTAACGATTTTTAAGATAAATATAAAATAAAAAACAGGTAGGTACTTTGTGTGAGGATGCAAAGTTTCAGGTTTTTTGTGGTCTGCGTGTAAAACCTATGACTACGAATCACGTATTTCAAAAATATATGACCTAAACGTAACTATTTGATGAAATTTGATGAATTTTGAAGCTTCTAGCCGTAAAAAGGGGGCAAAAATTAGAGTTTATATGGGGTATATAATATATATACCACCGATCTCTATGATTTTTTCAGACAACAATATATGCTATATACGTCAGCATATGGTGAAATTTGAAGCATCTAGCTGTTAAAATGGGGAAGAAATTGCGCAAAGTTTCTTATCTGAACAATCGGTTGTATGAGATATATACTATATATACCACCGATCTCAATGGTTTTTTCAGACAACAATATATGCTATACACGTAAGCATTTTGTGAAATTTGAAGCTTCTAGCTGTTAAAACGGGGTAGAAATTGCGCAAAGATTCTTATCTGAACAATCGGTTGTATGAGATATATACTATGTATACCACCGATCTCAATGATTTTTCAGACATCAATATAAGCTATACACGTAAGCATTTGGTGAAATTTGAAGCTTATAGCTGTTAAAATGAGGCAAAAAAAATATATATATACTATGTATATTGTAACGAATTTGCTTGCAAATCCTCTGCTAAGTTCGAATCACTAAACTGTTGAATAAATAACTCCAATTTGTAATAACGCAAAATGGCCTTTATTAAAGTACTTCACAATAACAAACTGTGCAACGAATAGCTTGCTTAATAACCACACTGATTGATAGCTCAATGAAACTCTACTATTCAAAATAACACTGCTATTGCTCGCTAGATATCGTCTTAATCAAACTGCTTGACAACTCAAATCAAACTGAATTACTTCTTACTCGCCTGCCCCGCTTTTATAGTTTACGCTGCATATTCTAGGCTCTTCCATTTCCAGAACTTACCAACTATATTCGTGTGTGTATAGTTCTCATATAGTTTCTACTTGTTTACAATTATCTACTTTTTAGCGCTTCTCAGATGTACATATGTGAGTTTGTAGTTTACAGTCTCCCGCACACACATAAGCGTATAAGTAAATTCATCTGTGTGTGACATCTCATCTCTCGCTGCCTTGTATGTAAATGTTGCTCGTCGGAATGTGTACATATGTGTAGACGCAATTATTGATTCGTTTATGTAGATACATAATGATTGAATTATTGATGTGAATTCACGTCACTGCTTAGCATCGGCCTGGAGATGGCAGCACTCCTTAGTTTTGCTAATATTCGTAACAATATATACTATATATACTATCATATATATATTATATATATCGCCGATCTCTATGATTTTTTGACACAACAATACATACTATATACGTAAGCAATCGGTGAAATTTGAAGCTTATAGCTGTTAAAATGGGGTAGAAATTGCGAAAAGTTTCTTATCTGAACAATCGGTTGTATGAGATATATACTATATTTACAACCGATCTCTGTGATTTTTTCAGACAACAATATATGCTATATACGTAAGTAATCGGTGAAATTTGAAGCTTATAGCTGTTAAAATGGGGTAGAAATTACGAAAAGTTTCTTATCTGAACAATCGGTTGTATGAGATATATACTATATATACAACCGATCTCTATGATTTTTTCAGACAACAATATATGCTATATACGTAAGTAATCGGTGAAATTTGAAGTTTATAGCTGTTAAAATGGGGTAGAAATTGCGAAAAGTTTCTTATCTGAACAATCGGTTGTATGAGATATATACTATATATACAACCGATCTCTATGATTTTTTCAGACAACAATATATGCTATATACGTAAGTATTCTGTGAAATTTGAAGCTTCTAGCTGTTAAAATGGGGCTAAAATTTGCGAAAAAATATATATATACTATATATATATACTATATATGTATACCACCATATATATACTATATATACCACCGATCTTTATAATTTTTTCAGACAACAATATATGCTATATACGTAAGCATTCGTTGAAATTTGAAGCCTCTAGCTCTTAAAATAGGGCAGTAATTACGAAAAGTTCCTTATCTGAACAATCGGTTGTGGGGGATATATACTATATATACCACCGATCTCATAAATTTTTTCAGGCAACAATACGTGCAATATACGAAAGTATATGGTGAAGTTTGAAGCTTCAATCTGTTAAATTGGGTAAGATATTACAAAAATCCTCTTTTTCTGAAAAATCGGTTGTATGGAGGATATATGCTATAGTGGTCCGATCCGGTCGGTTCCGACAAATGTCTAATCGGACACCCAAATACACCCGCTCACCAAATTGTATCAAGATATCTCAAAAATTGAGGGACTAGTTTGCATACAAACAGACATACGGACAGACGGACATGGCTAAATCAACTCAGCTCTTCAACCTGATTATTTCGGTATACTTAATGGTGGGTCTACCTATTTTCCTTTAAGGACTTACAACTTTCGGTTTCGTGACGAAATTAATATACCATTTCATTTTCATGAACGGTATAAAAATAGGTAGGTAATCTGTGTGAGGATGCAAAGCTTCACGTTTTTTGTGGTCTGCATGTAAAAACTATGACTACGAATCACGTCTTTCAAAAATATATGACGTAAACGTAACTATTTGATGAAATTTGATGAATTTTGAAGCTTCTAGCCGTAAAAAAGGGGCAAAAATGACAGTTTATATGAAGTATATAATATATATACCACCGATCTCTATGATTTTTTCAGACAACAATATATGCTAAACACGTAAGCATTTGGTGAAATTTGAAGCTTATAGCTGTTAAAATGGGGTAGAAATTGCGAAAAGTTTCTTATCTGAACAATCGGTTGTATGAGATATATACTATATATACAACCGATCTCTATGATTTTTTCAGACAACAATATATGCTATATACGTAAGTAATCGGTGAAATTTGAAGTTTATAGCTGTTAAAATGGGGTAGAAATTGCGAAAAGTTTCTTATCTGAACAATCGGTTGTATGAGATATATACTATATATACAACCGATCTCTATGATTTTTTCAGACAACAATATATGCTATATACGTAAGTATTCTGTGAAATTTGAAGCTTCTAGCTGTTAAAATGTGGCTAAAATTTGCGAAAATATATATATATATATATATACTATATATATATATACTATATATACCACCATATATATACTATATATACCACCGATCATAAGCACTCGTTGAAATTTGAAGCCTCTAGCTCTTAAAATAGGGCAGTAATTACGAAAAGTTCCTTATCTGAACAATCGGTTGTGGGGGATATATACTATATATACGACCGATCTCATCAATTTTTTCAGGCAACAATACGTGCAATATACGAAAGTATATGGTGAAGTTTGAAGCTTCAATCTGTTAAATTGGGTAAGATATTACAAAAATCCTCTTTTTCTGAAAAATCGGTTGTATGGAGGATATATGCTATAGTGGTCCGATCCGGTCGGTTCCGACAATCGTCTAATCGGACACCCAAATACACCCGCTCACCAAATTTTATAAAGATATCTCAAAAAGTGAGGGACTAATTTGCATACAAACAGACAGACGGACAGACGGACAGACGGACATGGCTAAATCAACTCAGCTCTTCAACCTGATTATTTCGGTATATTTAATGGTGGGTCTATCTATTTTCCTTTAAGGACTTACAATTTTCGGTTTCGTGACGAAATTAATATACCATTTCATTTTCATGAAAGTTATAAAAATAGGTAGGTAATCTGTGTGAGGATGCAAAGCTTCAGGTTTTTTGTGGTCTGCATGTAAAAACTATGACTACGAATCACGTCTTTCAAAAATATATGACGTAAACGTAACTATTTGATGAAATTTGATGAATTTTGAAGCTTCAAGCCGTAAAAAAGGGGCAAAAATGACAGTTTATATGAAGTATATAATATATATACCACCGATCTCTATGATTTTTTCAGACAACAATATATGCTATATACGTAAGCATTTTGTGAAATTTGAAGCTTTTAGCTGTTAAAACGGGGCAGAAATTGCGCAAAGTTTCTTATCTGAACAATCGGTTGTATGAGATATATACTATGTATACCACCGATCTCAATGATTTTTTCAGACATCAATATATGCTATACACGTAAGCATTTGGTGAAATTTGAAGCTTATAGCTGTTAAAATGAGGCCGAAATCGCAAAAAAAAATATATATATACTATATATATATACTATATATATATACTATATATACCATCATATATATATTATATATATCGCCGATCTCTATGATTTTTTGACACAACAATACATACTATATACGTAAGCAATCGGTGAAATTTGAAGCTTATAGCTGTTAAAATGGGGTATAAATTGCGAAAAGTTTCTTATCTGAACAATCGTTGTATGAGATATATACTATATATACAACCGATCTCTATGATTTTTCCAGACAACAATATATGCTATATACGTAAGCAATCGGTGAAATTTGAAGCTTATAGCTGTTAAAATGGGGTAGAAATTCCGAAAAGTTTCTTATCTGAACAAACGGTTGTATGAGATATATACTATATATACAACCGATCTCTATGATTTTTTAAGACAACAATATATGCTATATGCGTAAGTATTCTGTTAAATTTGAAGCTTCTAGCTGTTAAAATGGAGCTAAAATTTGCGAAAATATATATATATATATATATACTATATATATACTATATATACCACCATATATATACTATATATACCACCGATCTTTATAATTTTTTCAAACAACAATATATGCTATATACGTAAGCCTTCGTTGAAATTTGAAGCCTCTAGCTCTTAAAATAGGGCAGTAATTACGAAAAGTTCCGTATCTGAACAATCGGTTGTGGGGGATATATACTATATATACGACCGATCTCATGAATTTTTTCAGGCAACAACACGTGCAATATACGAAAGTATATGGTGAAGTTTGAAGCTTCAATCTGTTAAATTGGGTAAGATATTACAAAAATCCTCTTTTTCTGAAAAATCGGTTGTATGGAGGATATATGCTATAGTGGTCCGATCCGGTCGGTTCCGACAAATGTCTAATCGGACACCCAAATACACCCGCTCACCAAATTTTATAAAGATATCTCAAAAATTGAGGGACTAGTTTGCATACAAACAGACAGACGGACAGACGAACATGGCTAAATCAACTCAGCTCTTCAACCTGATTATTTCGGTATACTTAATGGCGGGTCTATCTATTTTCCTTTAAGGACTTACAATTTTCGGTTTCGTGACGAAATTAATATACCATTTCATTTTCATGAAAGGTATAAAAATAGGTAGGTAATCTGTGTGAGGATGCAAAGCTTCACGTTTTTTTGTTGTCTGCATGTAAAAACTATGACTACGAATCACGTCTTTCAAAAATATATGACGTAAACGTAACTATTTGATGAAATTTGATGAATTTTGAAGCTTCTAGCCGTAAAAAAGGGGCAAAAATGACAGTTTATATGAAGTATATAATATATATACCACCGATCTCTACGATTTTTTTAGACAACAATATATGCTATATACGTAAGCATTTTGTGAAATTTGAAGCTTCTAGCTGTTAAAACGGGGCAAAAATTGCGCAAAGTTTCTTATCTGAACAATCGGTTGTATGAGATATATACTATGTATAACACCGATCTCAATGATTTTGTCAGACATCAATATGTGCTATACACGTAAGCATTTGGTGAAATTTGAAACTTATAGCTGTTAAAATGAGGCCGAAACCGCAAAAAAAATTTTTTATATATACTATATATACCGTCATATATATATTATATATATCGCCGTTCTCTATGATTTTTTGACACAACAATATATGCTATATACGTAAGTAATCGGTGAAATTTAAAGCTTATAGCTGTTAAAATGGGGTAGAAATTGCAAAAAGTTTCTTATCTGAACAATCGGTTGTATGAGATATATACTATATATACAACGATCTCTATGATTTTTCAGGTAACAATATATGCTATATACGTAAGTATTCTGTGAAATTTGAAGCTTCTAGCTGTTAAATGGGGCTAAAATTTGCGAAAATATATATATATATACTATATATATATAACTATATATACCACAATATATATACTATATATACCACCGATCTTTATAATTTTTTCAGACAACAATATATGCTATATACGTAATCATTCGTTGAAATTTGAAGCCTCTAGCTCTTAAAATATGGCAGTAATTACGAAAAGTTCCTTATCTGAACAATCGGTTGTGGGGGATATATACTATATATACGACCGATCTCATCAATTTTTTCAGGCAACAATACGTGCAATATACGAAAGTATATGGTGAAGTTTGAAGCTTCAATCTTTTAAATTGGGTAAGATATTACAAAAATCCTCTTTTTCTGAAAAATCGGTTGTATGGAGGATATATGCTATAGTGGTCCGATCCGGTCGGTTCCGACAAATGTCTAATCGGACACCCAAATACACCCGCTCATCAAATTTTATCAAGATATCTCAAAAATTGAGGGACTAGTTTGCATACAAACAGACAGACGGACAGACGGACATGGCTAAATCAACTCAGCTCTTCAACCTGATTATTTCGGTATACTTAATGGTGGGTCTATCTATTTTCCTTTAAGGACTTACAATTTGCGGTTTCGTGACGAAATTATGGTATATCCATTTCATTTTCATGAAAGGTATAAAAATAGTGGTGATCCAGGGTAATGCAAAAAGTTTATTTTTGTAGAGCAGTGTAATTTTTCAAAGAAAGTAAAAGACTCGAAAAATAACAGTTATTTTCTAAACGAAATAAAAAACTTGAAAAATTGAAATAACTCTATAAGCGAACTAAAAAACTAACAAAATTACCGCCATATTCGAACGAAATAAACAAAACTCAAAAAAATATTTTATATTCCAACCGAAACAAAAATTTCGAAAAATAAATGTTATTCTCCGAGCGAAATAAAGGTCTCGAAAAAAAAATATTATTTCCCAAGCAAAATAAATACTCGAAAAAAATAAAAATTTTAAAAATAGCTAGTAGATTTTCAATTAAGAAAATAAACTAGAAAAAGAACTGTTATTTTTTGAAGGAAGTAAAAGAACTCAAAAAAACAACTGTTATTTTCCGAGCGAAATAAAAAAACTCAAGAAATTCGAATTTTCGAGCAAAATAAAAAACTGGAAATCCTGTTATTATTCTCCGAGCGAAATGTAAAGCTTAAAAATAACTGTTAATTTCTGAGCGAAAGAAGCAACTCAAAAAATTATAATTGAAAAGTAATTCTTGTAACAAAATGTATAACTCTGTACGATCCTCAGCTATAAGTGATTGAGAAAAATTCTCTTACTTACCTTGCACTGCTTTGCGGATACACTTATGTTGGTACATTTTGACCTTTCGCCGAAATTGTTATCTCGAAATTACCCTCGCCTGCATCACCAGCATCCACAGAAAATTGCACCGAACGTCCAACGTTCGCGACACGCTACCCACCACCACTTTCGTAGTATCATAAGATTTCGCCAAGAATGGTGTACCCTGCACTGGAAAACTATTATACTCCACATTGGTCGAGTGTCCACCCACTGCAATGGGCGTAAACTCAGCTGTAAATCCAGCATGTATATCGCCATGCGGTCCGCGTACACTCACCGCCAATTCAGCGGCGCCTCCACCACTTACGGTTATATGAAACGAAGGCGGCCGGTTTACTGGTACCAGTTCTAAATTCGAAATATTCAACATGACGCGTGATGTGTCAGCTACGACGCACACAAATGGGCAACCACGTACCGTTTCGTCATTAAATTTAATATCGATCAAATGTGATTTAGCTTGTTCGGGTGTGAAGGAGACCAAACAAGGTCCACCACCTACCACTTTCACATGATTTGGTACTTCGCCTTCATTTATAGATATTTCTAGCTGACCTTCGCCAGCAGCACTTGCATCGACACGAAATTGACATGGTTGTCCAACAACACCACCATTAACATCTGTAACTTGTATTAGACTGGCATCGTAAACTTTGGCAATTAAGGGACCGCCAGTTATTTTTGTGCCATTTATGGACGCTTCAATGATGTGTGTACCCACTTCGGTGGGTACAAATTCGATGCGTGCAGCACCATTTGCCGCCTCACGGGCGACTCTGGCATTCAGTTTGGACTTGGTTGGTGTTAAAACTGTTGCCACACGCTCGCTTTTCGTTAGGCTTTGTCCAGGAGGCATCTGTATCTCAAAAACCACCGGCGTATTAGCGGGTACAAGGCGTGTCGATTCGCCCAGTGCTGTTAGACCGGGTGTAGACATGATATCAACGTGCCACGGTGAACCTGAAATGAAATAAAAAGAATTTGAAGAAAACTTTTAATAGGAATAATTATAGGGTGAAAGATCTAAGTATACTCAATATTGCATTGATATATCTTATGCTGAAGCGAATTTACGTGTCATGTAAACGGAATATGCCTTCACATGTATTCTCAACATACATTCCCAACAAAAACTCAGAATTTTGTACTTTTTCAAGTATCAGCGCCCAGTGCTTGCACTTAAGTTGAAAAACCCCACATTGACTGCCCCAACTAGGAGCTGTGTAAAAAAAAATCACTCTTTCCTCTTGGCGAACTCTAGAAATTTCCTAGGATCCAGCTTAATTGTTGCTTTAACGCAACAACCTCAACTGTTTCATCAGAAAGCCTGCGCTTCCTACTTCCGTTACCACTGACGGGGCATTATTTATAAGCATGGGCCGCTAGGATTTCCCTGTTAGTACGCCAACCATGAGCCACAAGCGTTATAGCTTTAGAGGTAAAATAAACATCGAATTGTTACGTCTTCGGTTAAAAGCCATCACCCTCACATCGAGAAAATCCTCCTGAAGAGAAGAGAGGTAGTAACGCCACTTTATTGTCTTGATAGTTTAACTGTCAGACTATCGGAATCATTGTGCTGTTTAATCTCCTGCAGCATCTTCGTCTCCTTTTCTTGTTTATTCGCAGAGTGTAGGTTTGTCCCTACTGCGTTTGTCGAGATACTAGAAATACATTCCAGTACCGCTGTCGGTACATTCAGGTTCTGTCGCTGTAACAGTTTCAGCACGTCTTTTGACTTACCTACAAATTGGAACAATATTTTGGACTTTGGTATCGTGGGAAGCAGTGCGCTATCTGCCACCTCAATTCATGCGCTTGCGCCTTGCCTTTAGATAACTGTACGTTCCTATAACCGCTTGTGCACTCCGCTGAAACGAAGAATGATAGCGGTGTATATGACATTCTATTAGCGCTAAAGTCAGGGGCTGCTTTGTCACTTGGTTAATTTTCTGGGGACATCTGCAGTTGCAATGTTAACTTCCTTCAGAATCGCCAATTAGGCTGAAGTCTTATCGTTACTTCCCTCTATATTATAAACCAATTAATCTCTTCTTGGCCCGCAACCAGTGCCCTTTCTGCTTTGCAGCAAGGTACATGGTTCCGTGGTATTGCAAGTCACTCCCTCATTCTTTAAGCCTTTTTCACTTTTTAAGTGCCTACTTTTTTAGCATTTAAATTGTTTATTGTTGCAAAAAAATAGGAAAGTAAAATACTTGTTCCATCTCTTCCTGCCATTCCTAATAAATTGGTCTTGTTTTTTTTTTTTCTATCTGCATGAAATCACTTTTAATCGCATAACGGTATTCTGTACTCTGCACAGTTGTGGCAGAGATTAATTGTATGGAAGCTTTAAAATTTGCAGTAAAATAATGAAGGAAAGTCATTTAATTGGTCAATGGGAGTTCTTAAGAATCTTGAATGAGAACACTGTTGCCATACTGAGAGTTAAAGTTTGAAAGAGTTTGAAAAAATTAATGGAGAGAAAAAATCACAATAAATTTGCCGTATCTTTTACTTAGGTGGTGGATTTTTCTTAATTTAAAATAAATAAAAAACTTTTGGCTTGTTGTTGTTCTGACTGCGTGGTATTTTTATACTCAGCATGCTTTGCACACAGAGTATATTCACTTTGATTGGATAACGGTTGGTTGTAAAGGTATATCAAAATCATCGGCATCAAAAAAAAAATTGATTGAGCCATGTCTGTCCGTCAGCCCGTTAACACGATAACTTAAGTAAGTTTTGAGATATCTTGATGAAATTTGGTATGTAGGTTCCTGAGCTCCCATTTCAGATCGCTATTAAAATTTTGGACAACGGGCGTGGCACCGCCCATTTTTGAAAGAAAGTAATTGAAAAGTTTTCCAAGCTGTAATTTGGCAGTCGTTGAAGATATCATGATGAAATTTGACAGAAACGTTACTATTATTACTATGTATGTGCTAAACAAAAATTGGCAAAATCGGATGAAGAGCACGCCCACTTAAAAAAATTTTAAAGTCAAATTTTAACAAAAAATTTAATGTGTTTACAGTATATAAGTAAATTATGTCAACATTCAACTCCAGTAATGATATGGTGCAACAAAATACAAATATAAAAGAAAATTTCAAAATGGGCGTGGCTCCGCCCTTTTTCATTTAATTTGTCTAGGATACCTTTAATGCCATAAGTCGAACAAAAATTTACCAATCCTTGTGAAATTTGGTAGGGGCATAGACTATATAACGGTAACTTTTCTCTGGCCGTAATTGGTTGAAGCCACGCCCAGTTTTTATACACAGTCGACCGTCTGTCCTTCCGCTCGGCCGTTAACACGATAACTTGAGCAAAAATCGATATATCTTTACCAAACTTAGTTCACGTAATTATCTGAACTCACTTTACCTTGGCATAAAAAATGGCCGAAATTCGAATATGACAACGCCCACTTTTTCGATATCGAAATTTACGAAAAATTCAAAAAATGCCATAATTCTATACCGAATACGAAAGAAGGGATGAAACATGGTAATTGGATTGGTTTATTGACGTGAAATATAACTTTAGAAAAAAACTTTGTAAAATGGGTGTTACACCTAAGTAGAAGCAGAAGAAAATGAAAAAGTTCTGCAGGGCGAAAAGCCCTTGAAATTTTCTTTTATTTTTGTATTTTGTTGCACCATATCATTACTGGAGTAGAATGTTGATATAATTTACTTATATACTGTAAAGATATTAAATTTTTTGTTAAAATTTGTCTTTAAAACAATTTTTTTTTTAAAGTGGGCGTGGTAGTTCTCCGGATGTGCTAATTTTTATTAAGCATATATATAGTAATAAGAGTAATGTTCCTACCAAATTTCATCATGATATCTTTTTATAAAAAAATTTAAAATCAAATTAAAATTTTTTAAATAGGGCATGAAAAAAAACCTTAAAAATCAAAGAAAAAAAATCAAAAAACTCAAATTTTGCAGGCTCGAAAATTTTTTTTTTGGGTATGCGTAGTGGAAATTTTTTTCCTGAGCCCAAAACCTATCGAAAAATCGATTGCGCTATATAGGTTAATAAATCGACCCAGCTTAGTATATATGCCTTAATTCTGGGATCTTATTTTATAATTGAAAAAGTTATGTGTCTTGTTTTGACGCTTATTTAGATTAGGATCGGTTTCTCTTATGAGAAACCAACGGGTGACTCACCCATCGTAGCGACATCCCAGAATCCTTGATACCGACTTTCAATAATTTTCATTTGCTGGTGACACCTTTCCCCATGCTCATCACTTTCGTCGCCAAAATTTTGCAGGAAAAAGTTTAAATGGCAGTGTAGAAAATGAACTTTTAAAGACATATTTACTCCTGAAAGAAAACAAAAAGGTATATTAGATAAATACATAAGTGACACATTAGTATATAATTCTCTTAGGCTGGATATATCTTTCAATCCAGAACAAATTTTTTGTTTACATTTTTCTCGTTCTTGTTTGTTCAGAACTGGACCATGAATTCAGATTTAGGGCTATATATTCGCATGTAAATTTAAAAATTTTCATACAAAGTTTTTGTTTATCGGGCAGATAGGTTTTAAAATTAACTGACAAAACAATAATACGGCCTTTAAACTTAATTTATTGCCGTCTATGAACAATGGTCACTCTTTTGTATCATATGGTTCACCAAACTGTTTGAATAGACCAGCAATGTCTTTGCAGTAACAAACACTGTCCTCCTTCATGTGGTACTTGGAAAATTGTTCGCAAAGAGTTCTATAATATTTTACCTTAAGTATCCGGCGAGCCTTGCATATATTATGAAGGAACAAGGCGCATGTAATAATATTTATACTTAGATCATGTAAAAATTCAAGCCAACTTAGACAAAAAGGTTCCCTAGTTCTACAAAGAAAACACTACCTACCTTAAAAATATGCTCTTGCTTGAAATGTATCTGGGCTTGAGAAAATGACACTAAAAGTTTTTTGTATCTATTAACCCTTCGAAAATTTACCTGCTAATTAACTGATATACGAATACTAACACATATGTATGTACCAGTAGGGTACTTAAGTATTTAATGGATAAATTTACTTGAATGCTTATAACTTTTGTATTAGTCCATCGATTTTGTTCAGTGAAAGCTTATGGTTTTCGTAATAAAACAGAGAGAAGAAAAAAAAATCTGCTAAAAAGTTTTCGAGATCCTTCCTCGCAAAGTACACATTTTTACAAAAAAAATTGGATAAATCTGTATTGGTTGTTCGTTATCTTTGAATCTGCAGGGCCTAGCAAATTCTATTTATTACCTTTTAAAAGCTTCAAACCATTTTGGAATTGCTCAGTTCGTTCTTGAGATATATATGATTAAGTGGACTCAATTTTTGTTTTTTTTTTGAAAAAACAGTAATTCGTAAATATCTCATAAACATTACCATAGAATTAAAAATAACCTTGATTTTCAGATTCAGGGGGTGATTTTACATTGGAATTTCATAATGGTGTCTCTGGTGCAGAAAAAAAAATGGAATTTGTGATCCAGTGTAATTAAAAAATTATCAATAACAAAAGGCGCCACATTTAAGCACAGAATGTCAGTCAATATAGAGGAATGCCGCTGCAGTTAAGTCAGGAGGCGATATACAGCAAAATTGTTATGGTTTCAGCTTTGTGGAGATTTATTTGTTTTGTATTGTCTTTGATTCTTTAGCTTTTTGTTTTCAAACACCTTTGTTTGTTATACAAACAGGAAGCACGCACATGCAGCGTGCCACATGTGTCCCACGATATTGCTGCACATGTGTGGCGATGTGATGTTTGAAATTTAGCTGTTACCGACAATATTAGAAAACTTCATCTACGCGCTTGCCGCTCTCGCCACGCTGCCATGACCACACAAAGACAAAATTAACTTAGTGTTTTGAACCCGTAATTGTGGAATAATTAGATGAAAAAGGAAATTAAGAAAACACTTTCTAGGTTTTTTTTGTGTTAAAATTATATACATTTTTTCTGTACATACTTTATCTTCTCTTTATTTCCGAGGTGGAATAAAATAATAAATACAATGCTGAAAAATAAGGGGTAATAAAGTTAGATACATGAAAATTCATAACGACACCTCTGTAGTAAATTTTTCGTTTGCTCTTGCTTTATCTAATATTTTTTATTGAATGAATGTTTTTACAATAGATCTTTAAGTTTCTAAAAATTTACATTAACTTGCTTTGTTTCATAAGGTATTTCTATAAACTTGCAACAGTTCGTCCATCCTGACATGCAATCGCCCGATTGTTTCCTGATTTTTATTTAATAACCAAGACTTCATATTTGCTACTTCCCATATCCCTTCATATGGAACCTGGCTAACTTGAAATCCTTCAACATCCTTTAACAGGTGTCGGCCATTTGGCAGAACTTTCGCTACTCTATAAGGTCCTTTAAATTTTGGAGCCATTTTTTTACATGCCCCTGAAATATTTATGTAATTCTTCACCATGACGTAATCTCCTTCGTGATAAGCTTTTAAAATCCTACCCCGACCTTTTTGAGATTTATTATACTTCTGACACTTTTCTATATTTTTTGCTGCTCTAGACCGTATCACTTCTAAATCTCTCTCTTCCTCGTTTATATAAAATCTTCAAGTTTTTCTTTTATAAAATCTATTACTGCTCCTTTTTGTGGTATACCAAATAATAGAATACTAGGTGTTGTACCTATGCTTCGATGAAAAGTGTTATTCAAAACAAATTCAATATTCGGCAGGACTTTATCCAAACTATATGCATTTCCAGCATTAGTAATTTTGGAAATCATTGAAGCTATAATACGATTTACTCGCTCTACTTGTCCATTAGCTTGTGGAGATCCCGTAACTATTTTAATATGTTTTATATTATTTGTGTCCATAAATAATTGAAATTCTTTTGAAGTAAAGGCACTTCCTCTATCCGATATTAAAGATTTCGGTCTACTATATGCATTGAAATATGACATTAGACAACTTATAACTTCACTAGCCCCAGAGCTTTGAAAATTTTGAGAAACCATGGACCACTAGAAATATGTATTTTTTTTTTTACAATTCTTTAACAATATTGGACCAAAGTGATCTATATGTATCATTTCAAAAGGTCATTCCCTTTCGGGATATTGTGTAAGAGTCCTTGACGAGAACCATTTTTTGAGAGAATGTAATACACTTTAAACAATTTCGAATATGTGTTTGAATTTTCTCTTTCAATTTAGGAAACCAATAGGATTTAGATATTGCATGAAAAACTTTATAACATGCTAAATGTCCCATTTCATCATGATAAAGTCGTAGAATATTTCCTTCCATTTCTTGTGGTACATAAAATAAAATTTCCTTACCTACTTTGCGATAAATAAGGCCATTTCTCATTTCAAATATCTTACTTTCCTTCTTCTCTAACTCTTCCATAATTTGTAAAATTATCTTGTCTCTATTCTGACAAATTGATAAATTCTGCTCAAAAGTATTTTCTTCTAAAACTAAGACATTAGAAGTCCTACTCAACGCATCCACATGTTGCATCCTTGTACCACTACGGTGCTCTAATTTGTAGTCAAAATATTCTAGCTCCAGAGCCCATCGCGCAATCCTAGGATTCACTTCCCGTTTGTTTAAAGTTAACGTTAATGAATTGCAATCAGTAACAATGCAAAATTTTAACCCTTGTAAATATATTCTAAACCTCCTTAATGCTTAAATTATCGCCAAAGTTTCTAATTCGAAACTGTGATACTTGGTTTCTGCATCAGTAGTACATTTTGAAAAGTAAAAAATTGGGTGGAATTTCCCATCCTCTTTCTTTTGCAAAAAAATAGGGCCAAACCCTCGAGAGCTTGCATCGCAATGCAATTCAGTCTCGTCCTTTGGATAATATATACATAATCTAGGTGCTTCGATCAACTAGATCTTTAATTTTTCGAAACATTCCAATTCTCAAAAGGTACATTCCCTTTCGATATATTGTGTAAGAGTCCTTGGCGAGAACCATTTTTTTGAGATAATGTAATACACTTTAAACAATTTCGAATATGTGTTTGAATTTTCTTTTTCAATTTAGGAAACCAATAGGATTCAGATATTGCATGAAAAACTTTATCACATCCTAAATGTCCCATTTCATCATGATAAAGTCGTAGAATGTTTACTTCCTTTTCTTGTGGTAAATCAAATAAAATTTCCTTACCTACTTTGCCATAAATAAGGCCATTTCTCATTTCAAATATCTTACTTTCCTTCTTCTCTAATTTGCAAAATAATCTTGTCTCTGTTCTGACAAATTGATATATTCTGCTCAAAAGTATTTTCTTCTAAAACTAAGACATTAGAAGTCCTACTCAACGCATCCACATGTTGCATCCTTGTACCACTACGGTGCTCTAATTTGTAGTCAAAATATTCTAGCTCCAGAGCCCATCGCGCAATCCTAGGATTCACTTCCCGTTTGTTTAAAGTTAACGTTAATGAATTGCAATCAGTAACAATGCAAAATTTTAACCCTTGTAAATATATTCTAAACCTCCTTAATGCGCAAATTATCGCCAAAGTTTCTAATTCGAAACTGTGATACTTGGTTTCTGCATCAGTAGTACATTTTAAAAAGTAAAAAATTGGGTGGAATTTCCCATCCCCTTTCTTTTGCAAAAGAATAGCGCCAAACCCTCGAGAGCTTGCATCGCAATGCAATTAGTCTCGTCCTTTGGATCATATATACATAATGTAAGTGCTTCGATCAACTTGAACTTTAATTATTCGAAACATCCCAATTCTTTCTCACCAAACTTAAAACTAACATCTTTTCGTGTTAAATTATACAATGGACCAGCTTCAATTGAAAACCCTTTAATAAACCTCCTAAAATATGACCAGAGTCCTAAAAAGCTATGCACATCCTTACTATTTCTAGGAATAGCGAAATTCTTAACTGCATCTACGTTATTTTTATCGGCCCTAATACCATCTTTCGTAATCCAATAACCTAAATATCTCAATTCCGATTTCATAAATTTACACTTATCAATTCTTAGTTCCAATTTGTTTCTCACCAACCTATCGAACACTTGCTTCATAATCTCTAAATGATCATTTTCAGTACTTGAAGCAACCATTATATCGTCCAAATAAATGGCAACTTTTCCCGCGCGTATGAGATCATCAAATACATAATTTATAAAACGCTGAAAAGTGGAAGGGGCATTCTTATGCCCAAATGGCATCCTAAAAAATTCGTATTGGCCCAAAGGAGATACAAACGAAGTGTATTTTATAGAATCTTCGTTCATTCGTACATGGTAAAATGCACTCATTAAATCTAATAGAGAAAATAATTTTTTATTAACTAATCTGTCTAAAAGATCGTCAAATAATGGTATCGGATAGTTATCTTTCAATGTATTTTTGTTTAAAGTTCTGTAATCTACACAGAGCCGTATATCACCAGTTTTTTCCGCACTAATACAATTGGTGAACAGTATTCCGATCTGCTAGGCCTAATCACATTTTTCTGCAATAAGTCATCTAGTATTTCTTGAAGTTTTTCCTTTTCATTATAAGCTAGTCTTCGTGGAAGGATATGGAAAGGCTTCTCATTATTCAACAAAATTTTCATTTCACATGTAGTTTCCGGTTCATCAGGGCGTTCACAGCACAAATAGCATTCTTTAAATATTTTATCAAGTTTCCTTTTCGTATCATAACTTAACTCATCATTATCAATACATGTGTCCTTTTCCTCAATACTTATTTTCATTAAATTAAAACACTCATTTTCGTAATTATATTCTTCTTTTGTACATATATTTGGATAAATTTTTAATTCGCATTTATTAATTTTCAAGTAATCTCTTCCTAAAATTACCGGATATGTCCTTGTGTCATCCGGAACGACATACACAAAAAAAATCTATATCTTTTTCATTATACGAAATGATACATTTTATTATTCCAAATATTTGAAGCTGACTTTTATTTATTCCAAAAAATTGCGTTTCAGAATTAAAATTTTTTAAAAGAAGAACATAAGGCACGAACTGTTGTCGAATAAAGCTGATGGGACTACCAGTGTCAATTAAGGTACCAAATGTTGAACAAAAATTATATCCATCCCTAATAAAACTATAATTAATATACCATACATAATCATCAGGATATTTGTTATATTGATCGAAAACATGATGTATCTTCTTTTTAGGACATTCAACTGCATAATGGCTCATTTGTGCACACACATGACATGCTCCTTTTTCGCGTTTTGGCTTGCGGCATTCGGCTGCCAAATGCTCCAGGGAATTACAGTTGAAACATCTAATCAGCTTTGATTGTTGACTTGTATTAGTATTATTATTTAAATTATCATCTACTCGTTTTTTATTAGGTACTTTAACTCCTTGAAAAGCTTCAAGTAAACTTTGCTTATTTTTAAAACGTTGCTTTTTTGCTTGCGATCGAAAAAAATAATCAGGAATTCCCTCTACAATGTGTTCTATTAAATCAACATCATTAATTGTAAATTTGTTAGATAAAATCAACTTTTCGTTGAAATATTCCTGAAATGACTCATTACTCTGCCATTTCCTTGTTCTAAACTCTTTCATTAAGACTAACCGGCTTGAGCGATCTTCAAATAATAACTGCATTTCTATTAGTAAGTTTGCAACACTCATTGACATTATATGAGATCGCGAATAAAACCATTTTAAAGATCGACTTTTCAACTTAATGGAAATGAGCGCTTTCATATTATTTTCGTTCAAATTGTACGCCTTCTTAACACTTATTAACTGAGCTTCCCATTTCTGGAAATAATCACAGTTTTCGGAAAATTCAGGGATTATTTCTTTTGCTAACATAAAATTGCTCGTACTGGCAAAACCTGCTCCTAAACTTGCTTCTATTCCACAATTATTTTGACTTTGTTCGCAATTAGCCTTTCTCAATATTCCGTTTTCTTTTTTAAGCAACTCATTTTCCTTTTTCTGTAACTCATGTTCGCATTTCATCAGTTCTATTTCTCTTTTAAATAACTCCCACTAATTTTTCTGACTACGTAATCCATTTTCTTCCATATTTTCTCTTTCTTGATTACGATCACGTCCCGCATCACATGCATCAGCACACACGTAACGCTCATTATCCTCACACACTACGGTATGATTGTTAGCACTTGCATCGCCTGTATTGATACTTTCGACATCGCATGCGTGACTATTTGCTCTACTGATTTTAATGTTCTTTACAGGCAGAAATTTACCTAAATTTGGCAAACTAGCCAAACGAATCATCAATTCATTTTTTGTTCCACTAGTCTCTTCTCCAAATTTGCGCGACTGCATAAGATTTTAAATTATTTAGAATATCATAATTAGGCGTGTCCATCACTTCTGAAAATTGTAGTAAATTTTTCGTCTGCTCTTGCTTTATGTAATATTTTTTATCGAATGAATGTTTTACAATAGATCTCTAAGTTTCCATAAATTTACATTAACTTGCTTTGTTTCATAAGGTATTTCTATAATCTTGTAACAATATGTAAATGTAATCAAAATTCTTTCCTTTTCGTGGTAGACGTGGTGATCCATTTTCATTTTCGCTTCTCACATTATGTTACTTGAATATTGTCGGAATGCAGGTGACTGTTAACACCACGGTATGCTTTGAAACTACAAACTAAATGAGTAGTTAAAAGGCACTAAACTACGTCGGCACGTTCTGGAAGTTTGTGCTTTAACGGTCATAGTCTGCTCATCTTGGGAGCGACTTGATATAACCACCTCCTCTGGGACTGGTATCGAGCGATTCTCACACCAAAATTATTTTCAGCGAATTGCCCTCTACCTGTTCCCACTTCCTCTTAAACGTATCACTTTTTTCTTGAAGCTATAAGGAGACTCCCAGAAGCGTAGATTTTTTTTAATCGATTTTGATGGTGATGAAAAATATCACCATTACGGCATTAGCCCGACCATTGCGGGAAGGGTTTGAAATGACCACTCAACTTTCTAGGTCATCAAACCCCCTCCGCCAGTGGGGAACTTAAACGTATCACTTTTTTCTTGAAGCTATAAGGAGACTCCCAGAAGCGTAGATTTTTTTTAATCGATTTTGATGGTGATGAAAAATATCACCATTACGGCATTAGCCCGACCATTGCGGGAAGGGTTTGAAATGACCACTCAACTTTCTAGGTCATCAAACCCCCTCCGCCAGTGGGGAACTTAAACGTATCACTTTTTTCTTGAAGCTATAAGGAGACTCCCAGAAGCGTAGATTTTTTTTAATCGATTTTGATGGTGATGAAAAATATCACCATTACGGCATTAGCCCGACCATTGCGGGAAGGGTTTGAAATGACCACTCAACTTTCTAGGTCATCAAACCCCCTCCGCCAGTGGGGAACTTTAGGTCTCCACAGCTTCGCCTGCTAAATAATCGGGACTCACCATATGTAGTTGTGGTTGATAATTTGATATAAATTGCTGTGGCAACCCCCTGAAAGGGTTGAGCTGTACAACCCCTGCAATCAAACTTCCTCGTTCTCCATTCCAATAGCATGCTCTCCCGGTCGGTTGCATCTACCAAGGCTCCCATGTGCTGGATAATTATTAAACCTACGCCGTACTTTCTCTCCTTCAAAGTCAAAGCTAGCTTATACATATACAAGCCTGCAGGCAAGATGCTTACCTAAGCCTACTCATTACTAATGCTAGAGCAATTTATTTTGGTATAAATTCTACGATAATTTCATAATTATTATTAGGATATTTACAGGGTAATTTCTGGACTGTTACGGGATTGCTTTCTGGATATTTCCAATACTGCTTTGGGATAGTTTTCTGAACCATTGCGCAATATTTCGAGATAATTTCGGTAATTTAATCGAGATTATTCCATAATAGTTTTAGGGATTATTCCGGAATTACGTCGATAATTTAGAAAATTTCAGGACTATTTCCGGTGTTCATTTGTAATGATTTAGTGATATTTTTGGGAATATTTCCAGAATTTTTCGGAATCAGTTTAGGACTATTCCAGGATCATTGCCGAATTATTTTCAGCATAGTTTCGAGAATGCTTTGATATAATTTTAGCGATATTAGAATCGTACTTTGGAGCCAGAATTTAACTAAAACTACGCCCCATAAACAGGACTGCGACGTATGTTCCTGTAAGATAATAGGGTAGAGAAAACAATGGGATTTGCTTACCTTTGTTTGGGCCTTGTACCATAATAATTGAAAAGAGTTCTCAAAAATTCTTAAAAATAAAGGAAAATTCAAAATGTTACATTTATGTTGTTGTTGTTGTTACAATTATCGCCTCAATATCTTCTTAAAAGAAAAAATTTTCGTTCAAATATTCGTTTGTTTGTGAAATAAATTTATATCGCCTTATTAACTACAAATCGTATCGAATTATTTACATCTTTGCGAAAGACTATAAAATTATCCGAAACACTCTGGCAGGGATAGATCCTTACATAAGTATACATCTACATTTGCTAGTAAAAAAACGCTTATCATCACTTAGATATTGTTAAGGAGTTCCATCTGGCGGCACGTTTCAGTTGCAACTAAGTATAATGCATAGTAGTACTAATTTTCTATGCAACAATTTCATAAGTTTAAATAAAGTAATATATAAAGTTTAAGTGCATATGTATATACATGTATAAAAAAACACAGAAAATGTTAGTAACATTTTTGGGAACGGGCCTGACACTGCCTTCATTTCAAATTGGCACATATAAATCGTAACCAGTTGGATATATAAGTAAAGTTTGGTTCTACTCGAACTAAGTCATTAATCCATTTCTAAATTTAAATTTAACATATTTTCAGCTTTTAATTATCAAGAGAAGCTCGGCCTTAGATCTCTTCGGAGGTTATCGCGCCTTACATTTTTTTTTTTTAATTCTCAATTTCGCTTTAATTGTTCACTTTAACATTTTGACTCCGTAAATCTGATACTTTTTGTAGCATTTATGTATTTTAAATATAAATAAAGACGCATTCGTTTAGAAATTTTCAAAATAATACTACAACAAAAAGTATCATGCTAAACTGAATTACTTCAATTTGCTATTGTTTAAAACCGCAATCATTACTAACGAAAAAAAAGAAAAAAACAAAAAATTTAGACGCACAGTTGAATATAAAACTTGTAAACAAATAACATTTGAAATTGCATAACTGAATAAAACGTTCGTGTGTTGGCTGCTATAAAATAAATCTATCCAAATTTATGTACACAGCTGCAACACAAACTAAAATCAAATTTTCTTTATTTGATATGCAAACAGAATAATAAACTTACGAGTGATAAATGGTAAACAGAAAATCTAAAAGAAAAAAAAATGAAATTTCCGAACTATCACACCAATAGTTAAAAACACGAAAATTGTATGCAGGAATACAGATTTTTCCAAATATGAATAAGAGATAGTTTGGGCTACAACACAGCAGTAAAATGTTTTGCTAAAATGTGCAAAATTTGTTAAAAAAATAATCAAAAAAAAAAAAAAAAATATATATTAAAAAAAAAACTCGCAACCACATGAAAAATTACTGATTTCGGATATTTTCGTGTTATTTTTGATTGTGCTGTTGTGCTGTGTTTGTTTATTGTCTAATTGATTTTCCATGCTGTTCACGCTTGATGATTAAATGTAGTTGTTAGAAATACATTTCATTGCTATAGAGCTTTTCCAATGCAAACGTGCATATATACATACATACAAATAGAGATTTTTCTGTCTAACCATGCGACTTGTTTTCATTACATCCTATTAGATTACAATTTCATTCCACAACGGATAACAATATTATTATATGCACATATATATATATAGATACGTCTGTATGTATGAAGTGCTTCATTAATGTTAGCTTTTCTAGACACGTGAAATATTTTTGATGCGAAGCTATTTCGAAAAATGTATTTAAGTTTACTTTATAATTTCTAGGCATTATTATTAAACTAGCAGACCCGACAGACGTTGTTTTGTCTTTACTATGGTGTAGCTGCATAAATTTTAAGAAGTTTTTATTTTTTGCTCTACCTCCCCCTCTCTCCAGTCGAGCCGTTTTGAAGGAGTTCAACCACATGGTGAGGTTGGTTTGAAATGGCTGCCTCCGATGTCCAAGCGGATACTCGCGTAGGCCGTTGTGGCCCGTTGTGCTACCACGCGGGGGGCCCCTATTACCTATTTCCCTACTTCCGAAGAAGAATGCTTATACCCCAGTGAGGCTAAACCAGCGCGTTTGTCAACCACAAACACTATGACACGAGAATTCTATATATAAGATTCTTACCAAAAGAGCTTTTTGAAAATCTTATAAAAAAGGTTTACCCAGACCCTTAAAAAATTATTTCAGTTGTTGCTGTTGTAGCGATAAGGATACTCCCCAAGAGTTTTGGGCAGTGTTATCGATGTGGATGGTCCTTTGCCGGATGTAGATCCGGCACGTTCCGGTAACAAGTACCATTAAGGTATTAGCCCGACCATCTCGGGAAAGATTTATTCCTTTAGTATTTCTTTGATCTTGCTTTTGCCTTTTGCTCTCTATTTATTTATCAATCCCTCGAAATCGTGCACGATTACAAAATGCTAGCTTTCTTAGTCGTAAAATGCCAGGGAAAGTTTTATTTTATTCAGTCCGTATATATACTTACTCTACATATAATAAGCTTGACTAGAAGTTCATAAAAACACGCTTAAATTTTCCAGATTTGCGAGACTTTAAAGTGGTAAGCTACACAAGTCTTATAAAGTTTTTATTTTTATTATAGTACTAATATTAAGAAAGCTCAGCCAAAAGCTTCCGTGTACTGAAATTCTCTTAAAACTTGAATAATGTGAAATTATCGGAGCTGCCATGGATAGTTAAACCTTATTTTTGTTTGAAAGAAGAAAAAGAGGCAACTTGTTGTTTGTCAGCCTTCTAGTTTTGTGGATTGTGAGTTCGAAATAGAGCTCAGGGTCCTAGCAATAACTCTATATGACTATTATCATTATGATAAGTTTTTTCTTATTTGAAATTAAGTTTTATATAATTTTTTTTTTTTTGTATTCGAACTTTTTCTTCTATTATAATTAAAAGCTTTTTCAAATAATTTTTTTGTGTTTTGTGAAACCCGCTCACTCAAAACGAAAATTATTACAGGCGTATAGTAGCTCTGATTTAAGTTTCTTAGTAAAGATAGAACTTCGATTTCTTTTATAAATGTTTCCGTCGGCGAATGAAAATAGAATTTTGGCAGCATTTAATTAGCTCTTCGAGAAAAAGAAAAGCTTCAAGCTCAAGCTAAACTAGAACTTTAAAAATTAACAAAAAATCTTATAAAAACATGAAAAAGCTTGTGAAAAACTACAAAATTGTTGATATAAAAGCAGAAAACACACCATGATGAAGTGAGAAGTAATTCCAGAAAATTATAAAAAGCTCGAAAAGAAAATTATAGAGAAAAGCTTTCTTTTCAAATTTTTTAGAAATATAAAACTTTTAAAAGGTCAGGAAGGCCATTGAAATCGGCTTTTGATAACATATCGCTCATTTGCTTCAATAGTGTCATAACTCAAAAAACATGACTTTTGAGTAAATAACATATAAGCGTAACCAATATCATGATCTATGTTGAATATCAGTTCAAAATTGCTATAACGTGCTAAAAAATTAAAATATGCCTTTATATGTGCAACATATGGCAGTTAAAACATTTCAATGGCTCTCCAGGAAAATTATGTTTTTTGAGTTATGACACTATTGAAGTAAACGAACGATATAATGAGCTCTCCCACAAATACCTACGTACTATGAAACCTAAACAGTACACCACATAATCAGTTGGTTCAAGGGCTGATCATTGTTTATCAAGATCCCTATTAGAAAAGCTCTTGATGTAAGTAGCGTTTTAAAATAGAATTTATGAAAAGCTTCTATGTAAGCTTTTATTAAATTTGATCTAAATTTCTTAAGGAAAAATATTCCTGCTGGCCTTGCATATTACTTCATGCATACATGTATGAATAGCACGTCATTGTGCTCATTTATGTATTATTCAATAAACGAGCATTTGATTGGATTGTCATGCGTTGCAATGCATTTGAAATCATTCTATAAAACATCTAATTTGTTTATCAGCCTTTTTCTTTGATTTGGTATTATTTTGTAATCTCTGTCAGGCCGTAAACAGCACAGTGGTTGGTTGTCAGGAACAGCTGACAGTAACATGTTACATAAAACATGATTTTTGGTGAATAAAAAAAGGAGAAGCATATGAATATACACACATGATTAATTTGTATACATTTTTACAAATATATATATATATATCTATATATGTCTATCAATATATGTAGTTAATATAGCACGTAAGCTGCTACAAACAGCTTTTAAAAAAAAAATAACTAAACGTATAAATATTTATAGGAATGCCAACAACTCGCATGTAAGCTTCATAAATTAGCTAACACCAAGCCGGCAGTGTTGGTGACGCCCAAAAACGCCTAGATGTATGCTTCCACACATAGATTTGAAAAAAAAAAAAATGTATACTTATGCATATGTAGTATGGCTGAAGCTGCTTCATTAAGTACCTTTTACTGTCAGCGCCTCAAGCTGTGCATTTAAAATTGCTTCTTAAGTGAGCAAGCTTGATTTTTTCATATGTATGTGTCTGTATTTTTCCGCCTAGCAGCTGTCACTCCGCAGAAGATGAGGCGTTACATTGTGTGTCAACTTAGCACATGAATACAGCTGTAGCCCAAAAATTAGGAGCACCAAATATTTACGAATTTGAGTAATAATAATCCAGTAAAACTGTTTACCAGACGTCACTCTTAAAAACAAGCTACATATGTTTGCGCATATGCATAAGTTCTGCAAATGGGGCCTTCAATTATTTCACGCGGGAGTTTTGTAGATCGAGAGTATCAGTTTATTTGCGACGCTTAGTCCAAGATCGGCCGTCCAGTTCCTTTTATGTCGTCAACAGTTTTTTTCGTATTTTCACCAAAGAGCTGCCAACAGGCACTTGTATGGCCTTCAGGAATCTTGAGTTTTCAACAGTCTGAAGGATTATAACCTTAAAGTGGACGCACAATTGTTATGTCTTATGTCAAGTTTATTTAATAGTTATTTTACGAAGTCGAAAGTTAGATTTTCGAAAATATCAAAAGCCGTTATATAATTTTCTATCGAAAACATATGTATGGTTTTTCGAACTAACTTCGCAAAACGGAGTAATTTTCTTTTCACTTATGACTTGTTCTTAAAAAATTGGGTTTGGCTCTTAAAATGTAATGAATGCAGGCGGTGTCACAGCCATTTTTTCATAAAATCAATCCACTCGCACACACTTTTTCGAAATTTTCGATGTTGAAAAAGTGGTCGTGGTTTATTCTCATGTTAAATTTTTTCGATATTGATCGATTTTGGGTTCTGAAAAATAAGTACACTAAATTTAGGAGAGATATCTAAAATTATCGTTTTAGCGGTTGGACTGACGAACATGTTTTAATCGAAATCTTTTTCGGCACCAAAAAATTTATATGTTTTACTATACACAGCTGTAACGTATATACATACATGTAGAACAGCGAGGAGAAAAATTGCAATGACATATTTTCTTTCAAATTTTTTCAATTAAGATCTTTTTATATTCTCGATATTTTAAGAAAAATGTCTATACATTTTTTTTGCTGAGTCCAGCCAAACCAGTTCCGGAAACGTCTTCGAAAAATTCGAAAAAATTTTACGAAAATTTTGAAATGTTTATTTCGAGCTCTCTGAAATTTTTCTGAGCGTGCAGTTTATTTTAGCATGATCACTTTAGTTCAACAAAGCATACCTTTTTTTCCCAAGGTTGTTTTAGATTTTCTTTCATAAAAATTTTAAATATTTTTTATGTGGACTAAACTCTGACACACACTTCGTAGAAAAAAATTGTTAAAAATCGATGCCAATTATGGAGACGTTATAGCATATAGCATTGTAAGACTAAAAATCATTGGACTACAAAACGGCTTACACTAAAAATTTCAAGGACCTCCAAATAAAAAGTTCGAAATTTTCGTAAAATTTTTTGGAGTTTTCGAATATTTTCGAACATCTTTTCGAGATTTGTGTAAATAATTTCAATAACAGAATTAATAGAAAATTTGTATTGAAATACCAAAAGTAAAGATTCTTTTAATTCAATTGACGAAATTTCAAACAAATTCACACTGTTTTTTTCTGTTCGCTGCTGTATACATAAATATCTGAGTATATGAATGTAGTCCTGTAGTCTCAGTAATGGATTTGTGGCCCAGCAAAAGCTCTGATTGCTTTGATTTTTCACCAGAGGCGAGACTGACTGATAGAATAAGAAACTCAAAACAAAAAAAAAAAGACAAAAAAAAGTTAAAATTTTTTTTTGTTACTGTTGTTGCATACTAACGCGTGCAGTGCTTGCAGCTTACTGCACCAATCATTTGATCCTATGCGTCTATTCAATTTATGTAGATGAATTGTTGCTGTTGCTTCCATGCAAATGCTGTGCTTAATTAAAAGGAAAGAAAAGAAAAAAACGATAAATGTTTATTATGCGCCTGGCAAATGATGAGACTTTCTTCAACGGGCTCGCGTGTTTGAACTTCGCTACGCTTAAGCTTTGATTTACTGCCCAACTTTTTTCACTCATTTAAAAAGTAGAAGCATTGATTCTTGAAAATTTATTAGCTTAGCATATAGTTAAGTATGTGTGTACATATGTATGTAAGTGTTGTCAAATTAAATCTGCTGTAAACTTCTTTTCGAAAAAAGGAAAATCCATTTTATTGTTGTTGTTTACCGCTTTGACTCTATTTAGCACTTTTCGATTCATTATTCTTTCAAAGTCATTAAAATGCCATATGTTAGGGTCAATGCATTACATTTATAGTTTGCTGAATAGCTTAGCTTAACAAACAGCTCACATACACACACACACACACACACACACAAGCCCATGCACATTAACAAAGTCCTATAACGTTTTTCATAAAACATTTATCCAGCTACCGATCTGTAAGGGGATTAATTGATTGCTTTGTAAATTCAATTTTATGTTGGAGCTATATTTAAATCCTCGTATAGGTATGCGTACATACATACGTGAGCCACATTTACACACACACACATCTAAAGCTAACACAGTAATGTGCACATAAGCTCACGCACCAATGCACCACTTTTATTATTTTGTTATGCTTAGTGAGAGCTAATATTAGGGGGACTTATGATAGCATATAAACTTATAAGGTGTAAAATTATATCCATTTACACACGCGGTTATATGAACGCACCTAGTAATACTCTTGATAAACTTGATTGTTTTTCAGCTGTATTATTTCCAAAACAATTTTTTTGATTGTTATACAAATTAAAAAATACAAAGATTAAGTGAAAAATCAAAACTAAAACGCCTTTACTTGCTGATGTTGGAGATTTTTGATGAAAATGCCGTCTGTAATGTCTGCAAGGTTGCATTCCTTTGAGTTTACCGTGTTTACACAATGAAATGTGCGCGTAAATTTATACAAACTGTGTAAATGATTTTTCATACAAAATTTGACAGCTCGTGCGTAAACTAGATAAATTTATACGTTTACACACTTTATAAGGCATTTATACGGTTACATGAGTCCCCCTATTGTTTTTATTACTTTATATTTGTGTGTGTTTGTGTGAAAGTTAGAATTACTGTTGGTGTTGGAAATTAAATTGAAATTATATTGCATTTGTTTATTTTGTGTAATAAAAATAAGCAATATTTCATTCGCATAATAGAAATAATAAAAAAGGAAATAATTGATTTGAAGCGTCTGGCATTTTTCTTTATTTTCGAAAAAATTTTGCTAAATCTTGAGAAGAGAGGGACATCATATCACTAAAAGCAAAAGATGCCCATTTTGCTGAAATGCCTCTGCAGGTACATTTTTAAAGCTTACTATAAATTGTACCAAAGATGAACGTAAAAAAGTTTAAGTTTGCATAGGAGGAGAGGAGGGACCTTAAGCTATTTTTCCCTAAACACCCCACTGTGCTTTATTTGAACATCTCTGGTCAAGTCTTTATGTCATTTTCTACATGAGTATACAAATTCTTTCATACCGCATGAACACGACAAGGACCCTTCAGGACCAAAATCACCTGTAATAAATTTGCGTTTCTTTGTTTCATAATAATTTCGACAACACGCCTGTTATCCACTAGCCAATTCTAATACAATCGTTAATGCGATGCTTATCTGTATAAGGGCAGACTTCAGTTGGTCAATTGAGGTTCGAACTTTCTGCAACTCGCTACGACCGTTTCAATTATACCTATTCGGGTAAAAAATCCGTCTTTGCTTTAAGTATGCTTTGGAATACAGATGTTTTAATTTTAAAATAATTCAAGTCAATGGCAATAGAAGCTAGGAGCTTCCAAATCTTCCTCGAAATGCGACACAATCGAGCTCACGGCATTAGTGGAGACTTGTTTGTCGAAGCAGATGCTGAACTTTTCCACCGTAGAAGCGCTGAATGCCATAGAGCGATCTGGCAGCTTGAGCTTGCGGCTTACATTGATATCCTGACATAAAATCACTCACCGACCTTCCAGAGACCTATCCGTGTAGTAATTTTGCTGTCGACTGTACCAGTTCAGACCTTCCACAAGCTTATCCTGCGAGGAGATAAAACTATGTTGAAGCCCGCCTTTGATAAATTCGAAGTTGGTATGAAATCAGAGAGCGCACATCATATTATGAAGCCTGCTCAATATCCACCTCCTGCCGACTTTCTAATGGATATATATTAAACATTAATTCAAAGAAAAGTGGATGTGGCCCTTAGAGCGGCGGTGAAGCCAAACATTGCTGTCCATTTCACCCGACCAGCATCCCATAGAGGAGTTTCGGCTTGACTAACAGCTTTTGCCAATGGCAGCTAGAAATTTCTCCGACAAATTGCGTTGTGAGTGATAATGAACGGTTATTTATCTTTACTCCAAATGCTGCGGGTAAGTGATTTGAGGATTTTGTTATGGCACTGGATTTCACGCACAATTGCGGATGCATGTAGATTCTGATCGAACGTCACGCCCATTATTTTTGGATGTAACACAATCGGTAGCATAATGCGATCGTCCAGTTTGGTTGACATTTGTCTTTTCCACGTTGTAAATAAGGTCGACGAGGATATGGTCGGTGACAATGTGAAGTTTCACGAGGTGAAGAAACTGGAGAGAATAGGGAGATGTCGTTTATTTTATTGCATAACTAATCTAGGGGTGGGCCGGAACCTGCTGACATTATCGTGTAGTCACCGGTGTAGCATACAATGGTAACTTCTTCAGGTGGCGAAGGTTGCTTCGATATATAGAATTTAAATAAAAGCGGGCATAGGACACCACTCTGTAGCACCCTTTTTATATTTTTGCTGGGTAAAATATTACGTGTCTGAATTGAACCGATGTTTGCTGTCCAAACAGATAATTTGCAGTCCACCTTTTGAGCCTAGGAGTAATGATTAACTTTCCAAGTCTTGCAGTAACGTGCCCAAGGCGAATTCAGTGCCAGGTGTTGTTATCCCAACAGCTGTTTGCTTCTTCTTGTTTATTTTCCATACAGCGCATTGTACTTTAATATGTCAGTTAATCGAAAGCAATGAAAATTTTCTTTTGACTTGACATTCTTCTGGACGGCGAATTGTATGGATTCGCCTTTAACGTGCCGTAATTTGTTATATCAAACGCTTTTGTCATACCTTTGAGTGACATTTCAATACTTAAAATATTTGTTTTTAAAGGTGGATCAATGTAAACTGGTTTGTAAATTTTTTGACATTGATTTTCCTCAAGCCACTGAAATTTATTGGAAAATTGATTCAAGTGGATACCTTAGTTATTCTTTCTCAGTCAATCATCTGTATATTTTTCTTGTCTATTTTTTCTCTAAAATTTTTTTTCACCGTGGGCTTTCTCACCAAACTCAATTGCCTATCTATCATTTCCTTGTCTATATCGTTAATTGATTTTTCTTACCAATAAAAGCAGTTAAATCTTTTTTTACACTAATGAGAGCGCAACATAGCTGGGATTCAATTTGTATTCATCCGTACTTCGATTCAATGCCATACGCGCGGATGCGACTACAATGCATCGTAGAGTCGCCATGCCATTAGAAGATTTTGTCCAAATAGCTACACTAATTCATTACAAATCTGTCTTAACTTTTTCTTGGCTATCAAGCTAAATGAATTTTCCTTATTTTTTGTTTAACTAAATCCGTTGGCCTTTTTTTTTTTGAATCTTTTACCAGTTTGCCAGTGGCAATTGGCCTCCACTTGCCATTTGTTGTTGTTGGGTATGCTACGAGTTATGGCATACTGTAAGATTTATCATTTCTTATTTTGTGCGTGTTTTTTGTTTTTAATTACATTTTAAGTGTTTTTTCAGTAATTTTCTTTCAGTGTGCATTTAATGATGTGGTTTGTTGTTTGCTGCGCTGCGTGCCTTTGTGTTCGCGTGTGTTTGCATACATTAGTACAATTAATGTTTTAACACAATTTTAATGTTTTTTCGTCCTCACGCATTTTTTCTATGCTTTTTTTAATTTTTTTTGTAATGATTTTTATTTGTAATTTTTACACAACATTCTGTTTTTGTTACTTAAGCTTTTCTTGCACTCAAAAGCTTTTTTTTGCGGTTGAATATTTAGTTAATTAATTGATTTTAAATGTTGGATTATATAGTTAAGTGCGAATTACGTTTAGCTCACTAATCGATATCGATTTTTTTTAAATAATGATTAATGGCAATAACATTTTTTTTATTTATAATTTAATTCAGTGTTGCACAACGCCGGCAGAGCTTCGAATTAAAACGTAATTTTTTTTGGAATAGTATGTGTGAGTTCAAAGTGAATGATTAAGAGAGGTCTACTGCTTAAAGCACAAGCGAAAACTGATTGACTGCTTGCTTTGCTGAATCTCTGTCGCTGCGCTGACATGACATGTAGGTGACCGCCAAATAGTTTCCCGAAGCTCTGAAAAGCTCTCCTGTGCATCATTGATTTAATTAAAGAACCTGGCCGATTTTATTCCGCCGGCGCTTTGGCTTTTATGAGCATACAAAAATATCTCCCTTAAATTTTTGTCTCATTTCCCACTGTTATCAGTTACAATCTTAATTCCCTACCCAATCGAGCTCGAATCTCTCATTCCCTCATTTCTCCCATTCCAACTTCCACTTTCTACGCCACTTCAACTCCCAATTCCAATTCCACTCTGTCTTCTTTGTAAATACGATCACTAACTCAATATTGTATATCTACCAGGGGATTTGTATATTAAATACTACATAGATATCTGTTGCGAAAAGATTAGAAGATATGACGAACTTGTATTTTGCATTATGAAGAGGCGTGGCGTTTCCTACTTTTCAATAGTGTCTACATACGTATTTCTATATTGGACACACTACCCTGAAGCTAAGTCGAGGCAGATTCGAAGGAATAGAAAGTAGGAATTTCATATTCATATCATGGGGGCGTGCTATCGCCTCCTTTTCAAAAACTTTATATAGCCTTTGTCCAGAATATACAACAAATTGAACATTTCATAAAGTTTGGTTGAGATCTTTCGAATGCTTACAAAAATACACACACACACTTACTCGGGAGTGGTATTGCCCATTTTTCAAACCCATAAATAGATAGATCTGTAAAAACAAACGCTTTA